>NW_016908520.1:687626-708386 GCF_001483705.2 Eufriesea mexicana | reverse complement strand
TCCTGCTGCACGCGAGGAATGCATAAATTAACTTATAATAAGAGGTATCCGTCGCGTACATAAACTTTTTCCGATAACCAAATACCGCGACATGGCAGACGCGCGTCTGCTCGTTTCGAAGCGGGAAAGAGAGGAAACGCGTGATAAATGCCGATGATGATATAAGCGTGGCTAGAATAATATTCCGGTGCTTCGCTTTTCGTCGTGCGCATATATTTTCCTATATATTTTTTCGCGGATGGCCTTGTTCGAAGAGTTAATCGACGGTGGCCGAGTTGATATCCGTGGAATCCGTGGAGGGCGCAAGCGTAGGAGTTTCGTGTTGTTTGGAAGGTCGTTGCTCTATATCCGATTTTAGAAACGACCGAGCAATCTCGAAGACGGCCTCATAACTACGTAACGTTAGCGATGCATTTCTCTCGCGTCGCGTGATCCGTCGCTTTTTGTCAGATCTACGCTTCTGCGTCTTTATAATTTACTCGAATAGCATATCGATATTCATCGAAGGTACTAGGTTAGGTTATGTTCGTTTCAATTTCCTCTAATTCTTCCTAAACTCTCCCCGAATTTGAGCACACGAACGTCGGAGTTTCTCGCTTCGTCGAAGACGCAAAGTACGTATAGGTTAGGTTACGTACGCTCCCGTTTTCCCTACATCGTTCTAAACTTCTCTCGAATTTAAGCACACGGTGGAATTTTTCGTTTTGTTCGCGTTGGAGCTCTGTAATTTTCGATCCGAAATGAACACCTCGTTCGAGACGTAACACGATCTGTCGAACCGCTTAATCGTTGGATCCTCATTACCGCCATTTTGCTCTGCACCGGAAAGAGTTAAAATTCTCGACTGCTCGAAACAATTTAGGTACCGTTATAATATGTTCCCTTGAAATCGCACGGCAATGTGCGTTCGCTTCTTACTGGCTCTGTGTATACGTACACACAGGCCCCGTGCGAGTCTCTATTTCCATCGTATCGTAATGGATAACGAGAACCCAGGTACTTCTTCTAGGTACTCTCGGTTTTCTCGTTTAAGGAGCTTTTAAATTAGCAGCATCCTATTCCATTTTTCATTTGCACGTGCGTACGGACAGGGGGAAAAAAATATATGCGCTTAGACGAGCCTGTTAGGTCGAGGAATCGTCCACTTCCGGTCCGTGTGGAAGATTCATAGTGAGTAACTACCAGCCTGGCGAACTCGTCGATGGCTGTTGGAGCGGACGACGCGTCGGATGCTATAAATACGCGAAAAAAAGCAGCGATTCCGTTGATTTCGGTGAATCCATCGATGCGAATCGTGGCCAGAGGATAGACGGCGTTTCTCCTCGTGGAGAATTTCGCGAGGGAGGAAGTGGGAAGCACCACCGTGGCGAGGCCCAGTCCAGTACACAGCCGTGTCACGCCACGGGGAACGTATCGAATTTCTTATGGCTTCTGTGTATTCCCATGAACGGAGACAGAAGGTCAGAGAGAAACGGAAAGGTAGACGGAGAGGTGGCCGAAGAGGGATGGCGCGTGAGAGCAAGGGAGACGAAGACGGTGGCGCGGTGGTGGATCCTATAGTCCTATCCGATGGCTTTGGGGGTATCGTGGACACGCATGGCATCATTCGCGGCATATTAATTACAGGAAATCCTACAAAGCATCCATATCACCCTCCCATGCTTTCCCCATACGTAATTCGTTGTACACCCTCTCGATGAGGAATATCCAGTCGGCCCTGAACGGTTTAAACGTGGGCTCGAACATCGACTCGAACGTTGTCGCGCTTTCGCAATTGGGGGTGCGTCGCACCATGGATACCGTAATTCTACTTAACCTTAATAAAATCTCGGCCGGTGTGTTTCTGCGAGTTAATACGCTGGCGGCAGGCGTCTTTGGATGTTAGGCTGAGTGGAAACATTCGTTTGATTGCTCGGATGGCTCAATTAATAAAGTACTCTCTGACTTAGACCAAGAGGAAGACCCTGGTCGACTGCTTGATTTTCCTGTCACCGTTTTTGAGAGTAAATTCGCAAAACGCGTAACTCTGCTCGAGTTAGGATGTCAACCAATTCATCCGTTATATATCGATGAGATAGGTCGACGGATAATTTCTCAAAATTATCTGTCGTCATCGACGTAATATTTTCTAGCAGGCATATGGAATTTTTCCAAAGAAAAACCTTCGCGAGATTCAGCTGCTCGGCGTGACGACTCGGTCATTGGAATGCAAGTTCAATGATGGAGCCGCGACGATAAATTCGAGCGAAACGAAAATACGAGAGCGGAGCTAGGACATTTCGGGGAATTAATGAGTCACACGTGCTCGTACCGAAACTATACGGCGAAGAAAAAAAGGAAAGAAAGAGGCGCGCAACGCTGCGTAGCGATAAGAATTGCTTGTCTAAGCGGCGCAATCTATACGCTTGTTTACGTTTCGCGCTGCCTCCTAGTCTCTTTGTCAGATAAAGTTGGCTACCCTGCGCGACCAAGATGACGGGACGAAGATCGCGCGCGTGGAGTACAGGGGTACGTCTATGAAAACGCATAATCGTTGACCTTGTTCTCTCGCGAGTGGCCAAGAAGAATCTTCATGGCTTTTCCCTATCTGCCTATCTATCTGTCTTCTGTCTTCGTTTTCGTTTCGATGTTGCTGTCGATCAGCAGAAAAACGTTGGCTGCGTTGTCTGTGACCGGTGTCCGGTATCCAAACGTGCGCACGGACCATAGGAACGCGAAGGGACGATAAGAGAAAAAGATGCTGATCGCGAGATTTCTGGCGGCGCCGTCTGCTCGTTATCTGCACCTCTTTTGTTCCACGCAATTCCATCCGCGCTCTCGAATATCTTTCTCTTCGGCGACACGCGTGGCCGCTGCCAAGGGGTACCGGAATATATTCTCTAGGCATCTAGGCATGGCTAATATATTCTCTCCCCGGGGGATTGAAATATTGGCGAATTTTTTTGGTTTCCGACGCTCGTTGGACCGCTGTGAATAGATTTTCGTTAACACTGCTGGGTGCAAGCGGAATTTAGAGATTTTTTTTCTTTGTGTATTCGAAATTTCAGATAGATCGAGTAAAATGTTGCGTTGAACGCGTTGAATTGATTTGTAGGTTATGTTGGGAGAAGTAATGAATAAATTGTTCGCGTGGCTCCTCCTGGTGGGAATATTAGTGAGGTTAGAGTTGTATGTATATGATTGGAATATGCATTTATATTTTGTTACTTCTCTGCTGAATGGATTTACTTAGGTTTTATCTATCGTTGTTTATTCTTCGTTAATTTTATTATAAGTATCTATTTTACTTTAATTTTAAAGTAATCTGTTACTATATCGTACTTACTTTTGTTATAATAACATGGTAGGTGTTAGAATTGAGGTTATGTTACAGGAAATAATGGTTAAGTTGTTTGCCTCTGTTTCTGGTTGGAATATTAGTAAGGATAGGGTTATATCTATGCAAATGTATCCTGTATTTATATCTTCTCAAAATATTTTATAAATTTTCGGTTAGATAGATTTTATCGTTACTTAGATTTCGTTTATCGTTATTTATTATTAGAAATATCTATTTTATTTCACTTTTAAATTAATCCGTTGCTACATCACACTCGTTTTTATCGTAATAGTTTTATTTCCAGTGGTTTAAAATTAACCAATCTAGTCCAAAGTGTTACGATACCACTCGATCCGTAAGTCCACGAACTACCCTCGGGGTGGCGTATTTGGATTCCCAGCACGTGCATTTACTTCGAAAATAGCTCGGTTTTACGGAAACCAGGAGAATGAAGTCGTCGAAGGTTATTGCCTTCCGAAGTCGAAGTTTCGAGTCACGCGAACCTTTGAATAAATCGTCTGTTCTTCGTTTCTGCGTTACGTGTATGGATCACGTGTAAACGAGCCGGTTAAATCGTTCGATAAGAGCTCCCGGGGGAGAGTGAACACCGTGTGCATCCCGGAGTTTGACGTTTTTTGCCCGACACCGACGCCCACGAGACGCCCCAGTCTCGTGGGGCCCGCGATACCGCTAACGTTTCCGCCCCTGCACGCGTGATCCAGCTTTAATTTACATCAGCTTGTCGAGGGCCAAATCGTTCATCGGAGAACCCAGAGGAAGTCTGTTCCACTCGAAATCTCCTTAATTATTTACGTATTTATCCTACGTATTTTTCTTTTCATTTTATTTTATATTATTTTTCCTTTGGGGAAGTTTGGAGGTTAGAAATCGTGAAGCTTTTATGGTATATACATTGTTACAATTATTGAGTGTTCCAAAGTAATTTTGATATCCAGGTTTTTAATTAAAGATTGTAAATATTGTTCAACAATGGAGACGCATTATTCTTTCGTGTAACGCCATTTTTCATAACCTTAAAGTGTCATCCGTCACGCTGTCCTTTTTTGTCATTGGCAACACTTTACTGCATAAATGACGCAGAATTTAAATCTTGTGTGAATTTTGGGACACAGAATATAATTGTAACTAGCGATTAGTGATTAAGGTAAAGGAACTAGGGTAGTGGGGAAATCCCTAGTTTTGGGTAGTCGCGAATCTAGGAATTAAACTTGTACTGTATGTTTAGTCGAACTGTTCTACTACCATAGATATAATTATTTTACATAGTCACTTATGCTAAGTCAGTAACTATTGTATCAGCAACTCTCAACATCTATATAATCAAATTACATATGGCTTTCTCAGTAGTGTTTATCACCCTCTACTGTCCACAATTTTCAAATTTAACGTAGTTCGGTTTAGACACTAACTGAAAATATTCAAACATCAGAAATACAACGTATCAATCAACAAGGTACTATCGAATTTTAAAGTACCACTGATACACTCTGCACTCCGTTAATTGAGAATCACTGCATTAGGCTATCACCGAAATAAAACCAAATTCGCGTTAAAACAAGAATATTATTCTAATTATATCAATTCCTCTCGACTACCTGTAATAAGCTTCCAATATATTCCGCTGCTGTTCTTCCTCCTGGCATCATTTACCCCCTCTACAAAATTACATTTCCCCGGTTCCCTTGGAAACGTAACGCCCTCATTATACTCGAGCGGAAGAAAGAAAAGAGAAAAATAAAATAGACGGTCGAATCGCGAGGCGTGTGTTCACCTCGTGGCTTTTTCCGACGTCACTAAACTCGCCGCGATAAATCGCCATAAGTCACTCTTGAAATACCCGTGTCTTTCTTCCTGGACATAAAACGCTCGCGCTGAGAGATCCGGGGGCCTGGAGTCTCTTCGATGCATTGTACCCTCGCCGCTCTCCGCCCCGAGTGGACGAAAATAAACTTCAGTCTCCCCCGCACGTGCCGCGACTGTGCTTTTTTCCTCGCGAACGCGGTCCTGCGTTGCGAACGCCGCTTAACCTGTTAACCGGGAAAGGCGAGCTAGCCCACTGTGTCGCGCCATGTGACTCGGAGCTTGCCTATATCTACGTATCTGCGTAGTCTATGCTTTATCTTATTCTCTTATCTCAGGCGACGTGTTTTGTGATCGCACGATTACATTGGGACGGCGTATTTATAGGAATTATCGATTTTCAGGTATCGAATTAAAATAGGAACCAGAAAAAGTAACTATACGTATATCTATGCTTCATATTGTATCAGTGTAATGTGTTACTCTATCGAATAGTAGTATTGTACTAGTGTTTATGGCAATTATACCAATGTGTTTATAGCAATATAGAGTTCATAGCAATTATACATTAGTGTATGTAGCAAAGGGTTAAATTCCAAGTTCCCAATTAAAATACAAACAATGGGGATGTGTTTTGTTACTATGAAATTAAATTACGTACACTATATCGAGTAGTAATAGCAAAGCACGCCAAGGACACTTTCGGTTTCAAAGATGGCGCGCGCCTGTCGAGTTAACCTCCAAGCCCGCGACGCAGAGGACGTTTTCGATTTGGAAACGACCCAGTTAACAGGTTAAAGCGCCTTTATTATGCCGTCCCGTCTAATATCATCGTCTCGGCGACGGAAGAGAGCTGTTTCTCTTTTAGACGCCTTCTAATCTTCGAAAACGCCGAGCCGGAGAGTAACCCGTTCGGCTGGCCGAGGGGTTAAGAACAACATTGCGCCGCCGAAAATAAATAAAGCCGGAAGAGGCAGTCGGGTCCCTACGTGCCATCCAGACGTTTTAGCTCTTCCGCTTTGGCTCTCTGGTTCGTTTTCGTTACCGCGAGTGAGTATCGATGAATAAATAGTGAAACGAGCGAGATCTTCAACCGCGAGCCTCAGGGAGATCCGATGCTTTATGATACGATGTTTAGGTTAGGTTAGGAGAGTCGGAAACTAGTGGTTGTTAGTTGATATTGGGTTGTTAGGTCAACGGCGTGTCTGTCGTTTTTACGTCAGTAGGTTAATTGCATGAGGTAATATTAATTGAGTAAAAGTGCGTTGTGACTCGTGGCACGAAAGTTTTGGAACGAGGGAAAATAAATGGGAATAAACTGGCGAGATAAATGGTAAATCGTGGTACGTGGAAATTTTCTTTTCTTTTCCTTTTTTGGAAATGTTAGGACAGGTTTTGGTATTTTAGTTGAAGAGTTGAATTTTTATTATTTTATTTAATTTCTACGAGGAAGATTGGTTCTGGTGCACTGCAATGGCGAGTCTAACTTGTCACGAGATCTCCACGTCAAATCTCGCGATTATAACATATGCTAATCACGCGACCATAGTATTTCATACGTTTTAACGCGTTCTAAAATTTGTATCCGATTTCATCGTCTGTGGAATACATTATAAATGTATAATTCAATGTATAATTTTTCAAAATTAATTGCAACGCAAGGGGTTAACACCAGAGCTTTTCATATGTAACGTATAGAAAATCTTTAGTCTAATTAATTTTTAAATAATTCTTAATTGGCTTTAATTAGGATACCGTTCAATTAGGTTAAATTACACGAGGAAGTTGTTACATATTAAGTGATTATTTCCATTTTGTTTAATTCGGTAGAATTAAATTCAGTAAATTATTTCAAACTAACAAACTCTCCATATGCTCGTACATTGTCATTAGCATAAGTACCATTTTGCTGGCATCTCTCGCGTAGATACAGACTATAGGATATCGAAAGGCGAATGAACTTATTACTCAACCCAATATATAATGAAACTCGAATACCACACGACTATGTATCACGCCATATTAAATTTAATCGCACAGTGATTCACGAAACATGTTTATCCTTTTAAAAATAATTTCCCTTTAAATAGATCATGCTCATCTGCATGCAACATTAACAGAACTATTCATTGGAACTTCCATTTTCCGATACTTCACGCAATTATACCTTAATTACAACCCAATCATATCTAGCACGTCTGGATGCGAGTTAAAATTCAGATAAATTCCAAAAATTCGCAATTTCATCACGAAATTTTACCGACAAAAATTAATTATGTTTCCAATTCGTAGGCTTCTGAAATTATTAAGAACCATGGTGCATAGGGTTAAATAAAAGAGAGTTGTTTACCCCACAATTAAGAAAAAAGGAAAGAAAGGAAAGAACAATTTCGTTGTTCTATCGACTAACAAAATGGCCACATCGATAAGGAATATCTTCGTGACAGCGAGCAGAAATGCAGAGTTAGCTAATCCACTTCTCCATGACTGGCGTTGTGCCCCACGGGTTTCTTGGTGGATCGAAGAAGAGCCGTGGCTGCACAGTTCGTTGGGGTCGGAGAGCCCAGTAATGGCTCTGTCGTTGTTCTCCAGTGTCAACAAAACATTGCTAATGTACCCAGGCCAACACAAACTCACCCTCGCCTCACCCTCGTTGCGCCACTGTCAGCGCACCCTCGTCTTCGTTCGACGATAAATCGAGGGCTGGTGGAGGGTAGGAACAGCCTGGAAAATGGAGGACCCGGTTGCTTTGGAATTCTCCTCCGATATCCATCGATTCCACTGGAAACTAGAATCTCCTTTCTCGCGTGGCCTCTTCTTCTCTTTCCAAATTTCCTAATGAAATCCGCCGCGAGTGTCTTCAAGTCGATCGATGAAATATTGGCAGTGTTCGAAGAAATTCGATTGGCCAGAAACGAAATTGCTGCGTCGAATCTCGCAGTTCGCTTATTAGAAAGGTACATCTTTAATTGCTCCCGATTTCATTGATCTCCGATAACCGATTTCGCGTTCTATTTGCGGCTGCTCTGTCAGACAATCTTTCATAGATATCTTGTTAGGAATTTGAGATGTTCCCGTGCTATTCTTCTATTCGATTACGATTGATCGTTACAGCAATAGTCGGTTCTACGTTCCCTTCTCTATTTTTTATTTCCGTCTTCTTCATCGCCGGTCGCGACGCAAAGGTCTGCTAGAAATACCCTGGCCATCGTCGTTTGAAGCTTCGTGAACAGTAATTATCATTACTAATATCCCCAAGCGAATTTGTACGAAATCGAAACTCTGCAAGTTTAATCGTCATTAAAAATATCGGTCTGAAATTTATCTACACGAGGGTAATGACAATTAAATGTAATTAGAGAGAAGACTTTTATAGAGTCGAAACTGTTATGTGACGAATATTTTATTCGTTCCTTCCAGTTCTTTCGTGGAAACCTCTATAGATTAAAATAAATCTCGCTTTAACTCGAATTATTTGCTACGTATTTACTCTTTTATCTCTCGTAACTCGAATTTGAAATAGCCCCAAATAGACCTCTACAATAGATCTCGAAGGTTCTAGCTTTTTAAGTTTGGTTATCGAGGTTCGACTGCATAATATCTCCGTAAATTTCCAGAAAAGTTTCGCGCTGTGAAAATGGAATCATGATTACAATTAGAGTGCTATTAAAGTACTCTATTTGCCTAAGAAGAATTAAAATTAAGAATTCAAGCGTACTTATGTCCCGAAATGAAAGGCGAATAAAATTAAAAATTCTGTTAGAGATAATTCATATCTGTGCAAGTACGTATGAAAGCTGCATGTTACGTGAAAATCGTTTGTATCAAAGTCACATTCACGAGGGTTACTTATAATTAGCTTCCTATCTCTATAAAAATTAATCTTCGATTTAGTTAATTTCATTGCAACGAATATTAATTTTCTCAGTAGCTACGAAAATAAGAAACAGTTTAATAATTCTACTGTTAGAGGAAATGAAGACACTGTGTCGATAGGGGAAGATAGTGGAAGTTGCAATCAGGGGAAGAACCGTCACGATTAAACGATTCCATGCAGCGAGTAGCTGGCAGAGGAAACATCCGAGGAATGTCTTCAGAGCATTCCTTCTTCGAAATACTCGAAACTGCTTCCCGCGACCGGACGATGGGTCGAGATAAATGTCGCGGGCTTTTATTGTCTCTCCTATCCATCAGATTATCTGCATACTTGGTCCTGTAGATTAAGGCAAGGGCTTAACTGTAGTCCCTCGTAAGGCAAGGGCTTAAATGCAGTATACTTAGATAATAGTAATGGAAATAACTAGATGTACGTGTTGGTTTGGATAGATTGGGTTGGATGGTTTGATATTGGGAGTATTTAATTCCTTCGCATACAATATCGTGCGAAATTCATGGTAAGGAGACGGAGGCTAAACAGGAGAATCACTGGCGAGAACCACAAGTCGTAGCTAGGGTCGGATGTAAACATCACCGGTCAGGCTGGTTAATTTTCGAAGGTTTTCCTGGCTCAGTTGCGTGTTGTTCTTCGTCACGTTCGCACGGTATGACTCGACGTGTCTCCACGTGTCTCAACGTGTTTCAACGTGTTCAACATTGCTGTTGGCTGTGGTGCCACCGGAAATTAAATAGTAAGGTAAGAGGTTAAGATAAAGCGTAATTCCGTGGTTTAGCAATTTTTAATATAGATCGTAGCAAGTTTTATATCGGATAATGGTCACTGTATCGAATCATGTGCAATCGATGATATATTCGCTAAAGTTACTAGCGCTAGGTGTAAACAGTACTCGGCAGCGCCGCCTGGCGAATTTCTGCGTAAACAGACGCGACCGTGTAGCTTGGTATTTTTCTATGATACTTTCTTCGTTGCCTATGTTATAGAATTATTTCTATACTTGGTTTAATGATGCCACTGAACCGTGTTCGTTATAGTTAAGATCGTGGTTAATTCTTTGATTAGTTATTTACTTTGAGATACTATTTTGCCGATAGGTACACAGAGATTGGTGGGAAAACGGGACTGGCAGGGACTATAGAAGTAGTTTGACTGGGATCTATTAGTAAAATTATTGGTAAAGCTACTTAGGAAATTTTCGTCCGTCGGAATGTTCACTCTGTTTGCTCGGCTTCCTTATGTAAATCTTGGAAGCTTTTTTGAGAAATCTCCCGACGTGTCTTGCAGGTCAGATGGGTTCCTCGGTTCGTCAGGGATTCAGAATCAATACGTGAGCACTGCTGTTATTCAAATTTCACGAATTTATTTTCTCTGTCGTCTCGAAAGTTAGAAATGGCGTAAGAAATTGATTAGTCGTTCAACCTCCGATTTGAAACTTGAATAAACTCTCCTCTAGAAATAATAAACCTACAATATTAGCCGCAAATTTGGCACTAGTTTCTCAGTTGCATCTATACCGAACCTCCTGCTTATTTTATTGTCTGTTTGAAACGAATGCTACTGACGCAAATAACATTCTCCTCCAGTAGAAATTTCACTAACGAATAACAGAATCCTAATATAATTCCTTCAAACAATGTATCATAAGACGTTACATCATACTTTTGCCTTAATTCTCTGAACTCGTGATCCTTTCCACAAAGCTTCCTTCCCTATTTTCTGAAACCAGTAATTTTGACCAGTAATTCTAGCAGAAATAAAAATTAAAAGCCCAAAACCAATAATTTCCACCTATTAATATTAAATTCTATATCTCACCTGGTTTGAAACGTTCAGGCCACAGTGTGTACGTAACACCATATCGGTACTATCCTTCTGATTCACCCATACACATCATAGATCATTACCTTTCATTAGTCCTCGGTGTACAAAAGTGTACGACACCCCGAAACGAAAAAAGCTAACCCCCGGTATTAAATGTCCATTATTCAGACTTAATTAAATCGTTCCATCGAGCGTTGTCACGTAAGTGGAAGATGGAAGCGCATCAGATTGAAGTGGACGCTGATCGGGGGTGTGTACGGAGTTCGTGGGTTTCGGGAAGGGGGATGCCACTTCCCGGATGTGGAGGAGGACAGATGGGGAAAAAAGGGAATGGAGTCGGTGTCGAGAAGGGCGTTACGGAGGGGACAGTGGCGGTTGTCGGTCCGTTGGTAAGGGTTGCGCGCTACGGGGGTGGCTACGCCAATATTGACTCTTTCTGAAAACTGGGGACCTCGCGGTGACAGAGAGGGTGGCGCTAGTTTACCGCGCCTTTTGTGCGGCTCCAACGTGGACATGGCGCCTGCTCGATCGTCCACCTCGAATTATCGTGGGCTCGGGAAACTGTGTTTCGCTTGAGAAAGGGTATTTCCAGTTATATACAAATACACAACACGTGGGATATATTTTAATTAAAGCGTTTCCAGTCGAATAAAAATAGAATTCTTCTAAATTGGATAATTAGTTATGAGGTTAACGAAGAGTTAGATAATGTAGAACAGTGGCATGTCGAGGAGGGCCGTATTTCATTTATAAATTCATTTTAATTAAGGATTTACTGAACTGGATCGTTACATAGAGGTTAGGAAATGTATGAAGCACTAAAGATATGAAATGTGATATTCAAATTGCGACATTTGGAAGTTTGATGTATAAAGCACTTACTCTCTTTCTGTCGAGTATAATCGTTACTTCAAAAGATAATTAGGTAGACTCGCAGAAATAAGTGAAACACGATTGTGATTGTCATACCAAGTGTCAACAACTCGACTAAAAAAGGAAGAAAAGAAATAGCGATATTTTTCCCGGCGAAAAATCGACGAAGGTACGATCCTGAGAGACTTGGGATCCACGCGACCGAAGGACAACGCTGATGAATCGTCGCTCGCCTGTTATAGGCCTGTCTGGGCTGCTGGCCGCAGCCGGTAGCGTGGGTCGACACCGCGACTCCTCGACACGTCCACGATCGTGATCGATTTCCATCAAAGTCGATGTCGAGCTTCGATACCGATCGACTTCCATCAAAGTCGAAGACCTCGCCCTGTTCTCTCTTCTGCGCGTGCGCGCGGGCACCGGCGAACGCTCGCTCGCTCATCTCCCGCTGCGACCGGATGAATCACGAGGCTCGTAATCGTGCGTTCGTTGTGTCGTTGGATGGCGATGTGTGCATGCGCCGCGATTTCGTTGCACCTCGTGAAAGCGATGGCACACGAGCCAAACTGCCGACGAAGTTCACGCTCTTAACACTAACCTCACCGTCACCGGTCCAACGACTGTTTTCGCCGCGTAAAATTCGTATGAAACAAAAATATCCATTAAGAATGTTAGTGTTGGTCAGTGTTAGGACGATTAATGCCACGTCCACGCAAGGTCTCGGTGGTGGCGCTGTTCGTTTTGGTTTTAGCTCCGTGGTGAAGACGATGAGGCAGAGATCGGTTTTGAGGTTATGTTTTGAGGCTGCCTTCTGGTCGCCATTGTGGTTTTTCATGGTTTCTTCTGTAGTTCGTTAGGGAAACGTTGGGAAGTCGATACGGAAGAGTTTATCGATTTATCATAGGCTTCTATGGTGATGTGATTCATCTTTATGGGATTTGGTATTAGAAACTCGTGAGCTAGACTCTCTATTATAGCGGAAAATGTTAAGAAATGACGAAACCTGTATGAGAACTTCACCCATCGGCTCACGATAAATGCCGCAAAGAGAAGGCGAAAGAGAGGAGAGAAAAATAGAGAGTGCAGCGACAATGGTGACCGGAAGTCCATGGTAGCGGACACGGAGAGAGTTTCGCTGCGCAAATAAAGATGCGTTCGGGTCAAGCGGGTAGACACTCGTTGAAATCGTTCTCGCGATGCCGACGTCCCCGAAATAGCTACGAATACTGCCCGCGTACCATTGCCTGGTTTACGGTTACAGCATGCACGGTGTCTGGGCAACGCGCTCTGCGTATCTGAAACCAGAGAACCCATCTCGTCACCGTGTCTCGTACGCGCAACGACATTCACGGAACCGTTGCACGAAAAAGGCGACTTGGAGTCGCACGCGCTGTAATTCCGCTCGGTTCCGAATTCTCATTTTTCATTGCCACTCGGACGCGCTCCCGTGGTCCCGTTCGCGAATCTCCTTCGCCAATCCGGTTCCAGAGATTCGCCGATGGTCGCTTCAGGGATCAGGGTGGTCGAGAAGGTAGCTGCAAGGGTGAGAATTAGAAATAGAAAAAGAAAATCCGGGTACTTTGTGGTTGTAGATAGTAATACCTACATTTGTTAGGACTTAACGTGTTCCTTGCTATAAGTTCCTATAAGTTTTGTTAGGAGTTAGGAGTATAACACGTAGTAGATGTACATCAGGGATCAGGGTGGTCGAGAAGGTAGCTGCAAGGGTGAGAATTAGAAATAGAAAAAGAAAATCGGGTACTTTGTGGTTGTAGATAGTAATACCTACATTTGTAAGGACTTAACGTGTTCCTTGTTATAAGTTCCTATAAGTTTTGTTAGGAGTTAGGAGTATAACACGTAGTAGATGTACGCAGCAAAGAATAAAACTGAACCTGTGTTATGTTAATCTTTGAATAATTAGAAGTTTGTGGAGGGAGGTGGTACGATAACATTCGTGGGGCTCATATAAAGAGCAAAGACTGTATTTTCATATTCCTAGATCGAATTTTTACTTAGTCGTTTTTATAGTAGAATAGAAAGGTGGGTTTTCAGTTGAAGAATGGTCAAGATTCAAACGTTGATAGTTTGCGGAACAAATTTTTTTCGGGGTCTAAATTACCATGGTTCGACTCACTGAAGTGTCCAGTTTTCAGAAACCCCATAGAAGTTAATATGCGATTTTTCTTTGTCAAGCGATCGTTTATGAAATAAGTAAATAAGAAGCATCGATTTTTGTTAGATTTACGAAAAGATTTCAGAGATAGTAATTTTTTTCCACTATTTTCGTCAGCAGTGTCGTATAGTACTAACATTAGTCTGTAGAATTAAATTTAGTTCATAGTCGTGCGATTTTTTTCCGCCGAAATATCGCCATTTGTTCAGGTCCAGTGCTCTCGGTAACATTGCTACGCTAGTTACCGATTGCCACCGCAGTGGCGCCACCGGCGAAGCGAGTGCCGGTCACCGGTGTCCCCCACGGTAGTCAACGTGCTAAGTTATGGCGAAAAAATAGTAACACGGAAAATTAAATTTTCTCGTTATTTGAAATCGTTGGGAAACCTAATAATCCCGCTTATTACTTTCGTTCCATGGTAAACGATGGAAACGCGTTCAGCCTTGATATATCGCTATCTATGTTACTAAACCAAAAATAGGGGATTTGCTACTAGGAACGTGTTACCTAGTTTCCCCTATCTTAACACTTTGCCGGCCGCTGTCACGCAGACGTGACTTTGGTTCAGCGCGGCACAATGTTCCACTATGCTTCTGTTTTAACTCTTCCGATCGTCTTTTCTCGACATTCTTTAAGCAGATGCTTGTTCCGTTAGTCTCAAATATTAGTGCCTTTTTAAATAATAAGAATAGCGTAAATATGACCATCAGCAACTAGTAGAACCCGCGCGAAATTCACCGGCGGCGAGAAATGAGCGGCCGGTAAAGTGTTAAAGCGTCATGAATTAAAAATTCATATTCAAGGATTAGTATAGGTATAAACCTCAGGGTAAATCGAATATCAGGATAACCAGAATGTTCGAAGTCTCCCAAGATAGTCTTTAATTCATACTTTATTTTCGTTTCGAGGATAGTGTGCAAATGGAAGTTTGAAGAGCGAAATGGTACTTAGTCCCGGTTTGGTTATATTATTATTTCCATTGATTTCTTGTTACGCGTAATTTAAGAATCTTTTATCGCCGTAAACGTTGAGTACAAGGTTCAAGGAGGCTGAACCGACATCTTCGTTCGCTTGAACTTTGTCGAAGGCGATAAAGCGAATGACTGAAGTCGTAGAAAGGTTGAACGATTCGGATGATAGTCCTCTGCGAATTCCTATTCGATACTAAACCTGAAAATTGTTGCGTAGCCAATATTAGCCAATCCATCACATCGACGAAAAAATTCTAGATAGTCTCTGCCTTGCGTTCACTACGGCTGTAGTATGTGTCTTAAAATTATACCTAACTGGGAGTACTTTGAATACCAAAAGATTCCTTCTTTCCATTCAAATGCATTAATTTTTAACTTCAGCCTGACACCCAAAGAAACCCTAATACACGGGAAGGCGCGAAAGAAGGCTGAAAATAAACTGCATCAAAATTCTAACCTCTATCCCATTAGTCTCCCTTGCAATCAAAAATACTCGGCCAACGGTGCACGTTGATATATTTTACCTCGACAGAGCTGTGCACAGCGCAGCTTCAAAGCGAGAAATTCCCGATGTTGAAAATCGTGGTCACCACTGAATCATCTTTTGGACGAAAATTTCAAACGAGATACGTAACCAACATCCGGGGAAACCGAATTCCGATGCTTGCGGCATCGAGGTCTCGTGTTCCATTCATTCGTTTCGCACGCCACGATTTCGTGGATTCTGTCGCGAGAACACCGCGCATATAAATAGCCCGCGTTTTCACGTTTACGCGTTTATTCCTGGTTGACGAATTCGTGTTCTGGCCTAGCAATTTCTCATTCAGATCTTCGGTCTGGCGCGTTCTACGCGAAAATCGCTTTCGATCATCGTTTCCCCAGCGCGACAGTGGCTCCGCCTAGCGACGGAAGCGTTCTTATCAGCAAAGAGAGAATTTCGGTAAAAAATATACGAGTTGTTTCGAAAGTTAGCTACCCTCGTACCCTTTCGCGGAGGTAGGATGCAATTTTCTCACTTTTTCTCGTCTCGGATCTTAATTCGCGAAAATAGGCATGTACCTGTTCGGGTTCGGAGAGCGGTGGAAAATACGAGGCGTCGCTGAAGGAGTAATGGAGTCGCTGCCGCCATTGCGTTGCGTCGTTCGCCGTGGAACAGATTCGGGGAACGACTGGTGAGCCGTCGCAAAAACGACAGAAGACGACCTTAGCGTCAATCAGTCGGCCGTATTTTCTGCTCGGACGTCGTTACGGGTGGACCTGTTAATTCGTAGGGAATCATTGCCTCGAAATAGCTCCTCTTGGTCGCAACATAGGCGAGGTCGTGACGCAACGTAATGGTGTAGTTGACGATGGCTAGACTTATTGCGATGAGAATATCTTGCAAGAATCTCGGGAATTTTAATTTACGAACTAGCGAAAATCGGTAGCAAGTAGTCCTTGGTCTTTGATCGCGGGACTTAGTTTATCGTTGATGCGTCTCTATTTGTAAACTCCTTGGTAATAATCTCTCGTCGATTGTTCCGTTGCAACACGGTGTAACGAAAAAAGGATGGACGACTCTTGCGGATTTATGCGATGCATCATTTGTTTCTGGAAAATGTACCTTATTACGGGACGTTATACGACAGATTATTATATCAGGGTAGAAATAGGATTGTTGGAAATATCGGCTGTAAATTATTTGTATTAACAAACGCGACGGCCATTTGTCGACTCGTATGAATCAGTGAAGGAGGAATGTTTGGCTTCGTGCGTGCCATGCTAGTCGATAAAGTTCAAACGTTTATCTGGCAATTTATTGGGTAGCCCCTGCAACACACAGCCTTTATGTAACGCAAATTTATTGGACGCGGTAACTTGCATTTTATGGATAACGGTGAGATATTCTGGCAGTTTTGTCTTTAGAAAACATCTCGCGTAGTAGGTGGCGCGATGGAATTCCGTGATTTAAATATTTATAAAAACTAATCCAAATTCAGCGAGTAACATTGGACCAATCTGGACCAATCTGGGCCTCGTTCGTCCTGTGCTTTGCACTTTCAACTTCACGAATGATGTCATCTTCTCGGATAACGTTGTCATAAGGTCCAAACTGATCAGCACATTCTCCCATGAGACTGTCATATGCAGTTACCTATTCCTCGCGCGTGTCGCTTCGATCAGCATTTTTTCTTGACCTCTGCAGCAGAGAAAAGGACGTTATCATCTTGGGTATATCAGGTCTCGATAGCTCGACGTTAAACGAATCGTTAAAATTCTCGTCAAAGAACGATACCATTCCCTAGCATATCAGAACTCGATACAGGTTCAAAGAAATTCTGAAAATTCCCACAAAAATGCAGCAGGTGGTGCCCAACTCGGTCGAGAACTATCTCCGAACGAACGAGCAATCTTCCCTTTCTCCATGGTCCTGAAAGACAATCGAAAGGTAAATTTCCTTTGCGAGTAGAAGAAGCAGGCCCATCGTTGGAATTGTAGAGTAAGGTCGGCGAAGAATACTTCTTGATTCGAGCTATCAAACCGCACAAAGGATGCGTTTGAAAAAGCGAGAAAAGGACGCGTTTGATACGGCGAAGCTTCTACGGGGAGACGGGAACGGCGGATTCGGGGTTCGACCCCTTTTTCGCCGAAGAGAGAGCGAAGGGGGCGGCCATGTTGGGTCGCCTCAGCCATTTTCGGGCATACGCGGACAAAAAAGGCGGGTAGGGCCCCTCTCGGTGAAAACCGCTTCTAAAGAAGGACCACGTCAAATCTGACAGGCCGAGGGAAGAAGGGGCCACATATGGCCACGTAAGGGCCAAAAAGGGCCCGCCTCGTCGCGCACACGTCGTCGTCCGGTGCTCTGCTGCCGTTTGAAAAAGAACAATCCTCCCCGCTCTCTCTTTCTCTGTGCCAGAGGGCGCGTGTTCCTCTTCTTCTTCTTCTTCTTCTTCTTCTTCTTCTTCTTCTTCTTCCTCGTGCTCTTCTTCTTCTTCTTCTTTTCTCCCGTTTCCTTCTGTCGACTCTCTCGCAGGCGACAGAGGGGGCATTCATTCATGCACGCATTCTCAGAATGCACTGTGTGTGCCTCGCGTGCATGTGCTTTGGGAGCTCGTGGGGCAAACTTGGGTCTCTTCGACAGGGTGTGTGATGGGTGTAGGTTCGAAAAAACGAACGGAGAAACGACCATCGCGATCCTGGTGGATTATACGTGCATCATTCCTGGAATTATGGAAGCTACGTTAACCAGGAGGCTCGTCTATGAGCTTGATGGGTACAGTGGTACCTCGCTAACGGTCGCTACCGTTTCCCTCGATACTGGTCGCGTAGTCAGCCCCATCAATTCCTGGAACGAGTGTCCATGTTACGCAGTGTAAACGTACGCTGAAGATTCCTCTGTATTTCACTCGCTCTGCGTGTTTTTCACTTTCGTCCGTAATGCGATCGAGCCGATCGGAGATAACTGGAATAGCGTTGCCCTGGATATAATGTTTGCGTCGGGGACCAGGCCTGCGAGTATTGATGCGCTGTGTGGCCGCTGTAATTGAAAATGCAAGTGGTCAAAGGGTTCTTGAAATTATTCCTTGAGAAAAATCGGTTTACAACGAGTAGCTTACATAAATTAACTTACGTTAATTTCGATATGGAAGCCTGAAAGGAAATAACCGATGTCGTACGAAGAACCGTCGTATACGCATATACAGAGGGGCAACACGAAGAGGTGAGAAGTGGACTCGAAAAAGGAAGATAAAACGATCCTGGCACATCCGGTTCGGCATAAATCGGTGATATACGACGGAACTTAAAAATTGATTTACGAGAACAGAAATAATTCGCGATAATCGTTGAGAGAACGGGGAGACAGAAGAATTTTAGCAGCCATGGCGAATTCGAACGAGATCCGGAAACGCGCGTTGCCGGCGCAGGAAATTGCACGTTGCGGCTCGGATTGTCGAACAATTTCCTGGAATCTGCATCGCGTGTGCGACTAGTTGCACAACAAGACGGGCCTAGACGGATTAAATCTGCTTCTCTGTGTTTCTCTTGTGTCCGGCAACACAAACGATCCAGAACGGATGGATCGAGGAGGCGGAGAACTCACGAAGTAGAGAAACTGGCAGGCTTTTCTATTAGAGCTACTTTTATCGTTAGCTGTCTGGCCACTGCTGCACGCTGCGTTTGAACTTCATTGTTCGTTACGACACTTGGCTTCTGGGAAGCTCGGCCAATGTTTTCTTTTTTCCTTGCTTTTTCTCACGTATCCAAGAATACGTCTGCATTGTACCTCTCGCTAGGTGGCGATCGCGTGACTTTAATGGCCACCGATTGCAATTGACCGTGTTGCTTTTCTAGCTCCTCCTTCTTGCTGCTCCTCCATCATCCTCGTTTTTGTCATAACGGTTATTTCGGTTGACAGCGTGACTCATATTTGTTTTGCATTTGTCTTCTGTCGCTGCGAGAGAAGAATATCATTTGTATTACTTGATTAATTTTCGTTGTCAGGATATTGGTAGTTAAGACAGACCATCGTGAATATTGTTAGGTTAGTTTTTGGATAATACGGAATAGGGATTGTTTGATCTGTGTCTTTGTTACCTGCACTATCCTCTGGAGATTTTTCATCTGGCCTCGTAGTTTCATTGTTTAACGAAGGAACGGAAATCGTTGGACGCGATTCGCTCGAATGCGTTCGACGTCTATATCCGTCGTCCTTTTTTCCAGCGTCTCCGTTTCTCGGTAGCATCCCAACAACGGAAGCATTTTCGTGCGACGTACCTACGTATACAACGGTACACGCACACGTTCCCTTAAACGGTGTCGAGTTACTCGTCAGCTTGGAACACAGCTTATGTAAGTACGTCAAGAAGTTTCGATCTTCGTGGTGTGGTGCGCACCTCCTCTCCCCTTGTATGTTGCTCGTGCTAAAGTTTCACCTTGTAAAGATAGAAATATTGCGTTCTTTTCTCTGCGTCGAACGCGAACGCGCAGATCGAGGGAACGGAGAAATAGAATTGTTTTGTAATTGTCATTCCGTATCGCAGTCTGATAATAAACGCAATATATCGGGATTACAAGGGAATTTCCTTGTTTCTTATTGTGCGTATTTTTAAGCACCGTAACACGAGTCACGTCAGCCCGAGGATGATAATAAACGACAGAAAAGTGACTCGTAAATAACAGGGACATCTTGCGATGTCAGAAATTTCATGAAATTTCATGAAATTCCGATATACCATTGCCAATTCGATGCCAACTATTCCTAAATTAAGTCGCAAATCACAAAGGGTTAAGAGCCTATAAAGAACTCTTAACGATGATTCGTTGTGGTATTTCATGTTCTATATTCCCGGCCGAGAAAAATAAAGTCGACGTGCATAGCTCTATATCATCTGCGATGCATATTCCGTGTCTTTCTCGCGATTCGAAACGGAAAAAGCGCCATTTGCAATGCGCCTACTGCGCATGTCCACCGAAACTAATGCGCCGCCATTGCTATTTAAGCGCGTAACTCATCGTTACAGTCCTTGACCACGAATTTTATTGCACGGCATTAACCGGTGCTTTACGAGGCTCGTAAGTTTACGGTAAACGAATAAAAATACAGCCAAACGGAAAGGGATGTATCACGGAGTGCCCGTCGTTTTAATAGATTATAGAAAATACAGTGCAAATAGAGGCGACACGTTGCGCGAATCGCGGCCCGGCCGCGCGATTTATTTTCTTCCAGCTCTATAACTCAACGCAAGGGATATAGTCACTGACCACGTTCGCCTCTCTCGCGTTTCCAATTTATGGTAATATCCTTGTGATCCCTAAATAAGGTTGTCCGATTTTTCCGCGTTTTTACACGAACAAACGGATTCAAAATCGAAGAACCTTTTATGATGTCATTGACGCTGTCGCGTCG
>NW_016908520.1:617622-687321 GCF_001483705.2 Eufriesea mexicana | reverse complement strand
CGTGTAATGAACTACATACCTTGGCCGCGTTGCGCATGCGTCTGGGCATCGGGAGACCGGCGCAGTGTGCCCGTGCGCATCTTCCAGATGCGAAATTTATGATTGGACGCTTGTCACCGTACCTCTTATGACGCTAGATTACACATACCAGAATTTGGCATGAAAGCGCAAGATTTCTGCCAGACTGCGTGCAAACGCATTCTTCCGTGCGATTCCCTTGTAGAAATAAACCGATTATTCGGATAAAGTGCCATTCATTTTGCCGCGAATTTCGACGCGACCGCCACCTAGAGGTCGATAACTCTTCCACTCGAAATCCGCCGGCTATTCGTCTTTCGTTTCGTTATCCGTGTGCTGCAACTGTTACATTCGTAATTATCACGCCGTTAATCTTGCTGGACACGCGGGGGATTCTGTTTTCAATGACACCTTCGAATTAGTATGTTCAATCAGAGACAGGCCTGGGTCGTCAAAGATTCTTGCCGGTATCAATTGAGATTAATCGTTACACTGTTCGCGTCTACTAAATTTCGTCGAATGACGATGGTTTTAATCGAAGCTTGTAAAACAGACTTCTCGTTATGTAAATAACTCTGTCAAGTAGACGACGATTTACGATGCAACTTTTTGCCGGAATTAAACTATTTTATTTACCTATACGCATATGTCATGATAGTCTTGTATAGCTGAATTTTAGAAAAATGATCATCGATATTGATATTTTATGCAGTTATTGTGCATCTGTTGTGCATTATTTAATTTCTACTTGATTTACGGACAGCCAGTTGCTTACAGTTAACTCGAAGGAAAAAGCCAATAAATCAACAGCGCACTCTATGAAAAAAGGAATAAACTCGTCGTCGTAAATCTACGGATAAGTTGCCTTTAGGAGCTTATCTAGACTCTCCATCTCACTCATGATCGATTTGCATATTTTTCAATAAAATAAAGGACGCTCGCTGGGTGTTCCGTCGCGGTATCTTTGTCGAGATTAAATCTGTTTCACGCGGTGGAATCGATCAACCGCTCATTGACATGATCATTAACCAGGCTTCACGGGTGCGGTACAAAAGTTTCGTCCGAGTTCCTCCTTCGAGAACACTCCGCGTCCGCTAGAGAGAAGTTGAAGAATAGACGACAGGCAGATATATCCGTTCGCTTGTGTAACACGCTGCTCATAGACCGAAGAAGACTACCGAGTGGCAGGTTCAACGTAATCCGGATTAAAGAATTCCGAAACACCGAAAGCGTTTTAACGCTTCAGCCCCGTTACTCGAACGAGGACTTCTGAGTTTACCTGCAGCGATGTTATCGCTCTGTCACGCATTCACGATCTTGAATTATCGATTAATCAATGGTATTAACTTTGGAATCGCAGTGTAAATTTAAATGTAGATTCTTAACTATTACATCCTGAGATTTGCTTCGATCGATTGACCGATAGTTTCGACACGTTTTCGCAATAGGAAGTCACTTACAACTAAAAGCTTCGTTTCGAGAAATAAAGAATTTATTGGAAAACAAACTCGAATAATACATTATAGATAATAATACATCACAGTCCCACTGTGTGGTTACAAAATTCGCAATCAGGATTAGATAAATGCCAATGGCAAATTAAAGCAAAATACTATTTCGTTATGGTGACAATAGGGATCTATTGTTTCATACGATCGTCGAGTTGGACTCTATACTTTGTGTCGTTTAATCCTCCCTGATTTTTATACGTGCTAGCTCTTTGTGTTCCAAGTATATTTTTGACTATGAACCAATCGAGTTAAAGTGTTAAATGCAACTCGGATCGCAAAGGGTTGAAACAGAAAGTTCCTCGACGAGTCCTGTTGATTGTTTCTGCACCCTCGAGAAGAAACAGACGTCGTGGAAATGACCATAGTAGACGACCCACGAAGGAATATCTTTTTCCCATAAAATTGCGCGATCCGTGGATTTGCCAGACGTAGGGGAGAGGCAGGTAGAAGAAAGGTGGATGCGTCCAGCTCGACCGTGGAGGAAGAGAGAGGTGCGCCAAAGTTTGTAAACAGAGGCGGTGTGTACACGGTAGGCTGCATCCCCATTATTTTAGGCCGAAGAAATTCTTTCCTATCTGCTTATGGAATCAGCTGCCGGCGAAGTCCCTTCTTCTCTCGGCGCTTCCTCGACGTGCTCACCTGCCGAGCGGACTGGATCTAGAGAGTGGAGAAACTGTGAGAGCAGCAACAGGCTTCCCTTGGTGTACTTGGGAAAATCCTCTCCGCTAGCCGACAAACTGACCAACCGATTTTCAATTTACTCTCTCTGCATCTGCGTAGCTTCGTTTGCGGAGAAAAGCTTGCCTTCCTGCCTTTTCGACTGCGCTCACAGTAATCCCAAGTCTTCTCCGTTTAACGGATCCCTCCTCCAGAGATAATTACGTGGCCTCTTGATTCGTTGGTAATCTCACGAAAGCTTCAGATGGAAGTCACATTTTTCTAATGCGATTCATAGCGCCAAATAATCTTCGAATAGCGGTTAGTACCTGAAAAAGTATCATAGTTAACACAGTTCTCATGCTTTTATCTTAAAATACGGTTATCTAGCTTATTAAAAACGAAGATCTGTCGTACGACCGAATTACCTTTCGATACAATTGAATTTTCGATTTCAGTGTCAAACCGAGCTCTATAAACACGATCAGACGCCATGTCGGTTATGTAGGGATTCTTCTTATTCCTTGTTTTTCTAACGCGTCTAATAATATTGTCTCGCGTTTCTAACGCGACAGCGAGCGCAATCGGATCGCATCTCTGACCAGAATAGAAGCCGAAATCTCAGATCTCTTGGCTCGGCTTTTAGCCGGCTTTCCACTGACCATCTCTCGTGTGTTTCGCTCTTTCTACCCATCTCCGTCCTTCTCTAAGTTGAGACAAAGATGTACAGCCTATGGGTACGCGTGTCTCGCGCGAGACGCCACGCTGACGATCATTGGAGACACGGTATTACGTCTCACGCCCTCGAAATTCCTCTCCGTCTTATGGGCTCGTAATCGAGTGGATGGTGAAAAATTCCCGCTGACGATCACGTGAGGGAAGAAGAAACGACAACGATGGTCGCTCGCGTCGTTGGCTGAAAATCACGCACGATAAACTTCAAACGGGAAAAGAACGAGATGGACAATAGGTATCTACACGCGTGTTATATACTTTTTAGATCGTGAATCGTTCAATATACCTTTGTTAAAATTAATAACGTCATCAACGAGCCTGGTATATCCGTCAGTTTGTTGTAATTCATTTTATTGCACCACATTCGAGCATCGTCTTTCATCGTCGACGACAACGAGAAAAAGAGAGATTCCGGTTGGTGGCCGCTAGTGGCGGGTGGGTGGCACTGTCACGCGCGACATCTCGCGTGTAACTCGAAAACCACCAAGAGACATATTATAAACAAAAGGCATGGCGCGGAGCAGAACCGATGGACCGATCATATCTGTCAGTACCATTCGAACAACATCGTCGTCTTTACCGGTGTTCGTTTTATTCGCATGGAGACGGACAGAGAGCGGGGCGAACGGCTATTCGGTTGGATTAGCATAATTCGTAATTTAATTTCCCGATAAATTTCGTATGGCGTTATTCGCCAGCCGGCCGAAATGAGATGGTATCGGCTTGCGCGATTCCACTAATTCGCGTCTAAGTTTATATCGCTCGGGAGAGAGCAGCACGGGGTCGAGATAGCATCTCCCTTCTTTCTCGCCCTCTTTGTCACACCTTCTCGGTGGCTTTCTCTGTTCCCCCGGTTGAATCTTTTCCTCTCGTGGGCCGCCTCGTAAAATCGGATTATATCGGCTCTGTCGCCCCTGCGTTGTCGCACACTTTATTCGAGCCACCACACGATATCGCCCCCTCGCAAACGAGCGGGGTCAGGGTTCGTAGCGCGCAGTACACGGTAATCACGTTTTTCTTTAATAAATTCACCCGCGCGATCCTTCTCGTTAGACGCAGCGCGCATGCGCGCTGCGAACTGTTTGACGAATAGTAACGCGCGCTGTACAAGTTTAATTAACCTAACCTTTCTTTCTTTCTTCTTTTTCTTTCTTTATTAATTTATTTCATTATCGTTTCTTTTTATTTTCTTTTTTTTTTTATTCTTTTTCTTTCAGCTTGAACTACGTTACTGTGGACATCTTTCACGTTTCTGTTAACTGATTAATATTCATGGTTCAGCATTTTAACGTCGAAGGTGGTTGAATTACTAGGGAATCCTGCGGTTAGGAGGTGACCTTAAGAACACGTCAGGGACGTTGTTTCTCGTAAGATAGAATCTTTTCACGATCCCACCGTGAAACCGTTCTCGGCCATTTCTGTTTCTGGAAACCGAACGAATCGATCTCTCGACGCGAGCGGAGAAGGGGAAGCCCGGTACGGAATTTCGAAGTGAAGCTTATTTACGAACTGGCCGATTAATAAAACGAGCCGCGCCTTCGATCATTATCTCAGCGCCGTTTAAAACGGCGAGACCATGCTGATGCCATAAAATCGCGTGCCACGGTTTTTCGGGCCATTTCGATGCTGTGCACCATCGTGTCACATTTTTAAAATGAGAAAATGATTAAAAATAATAGCAATAAAAATTATCCACCGATCTTCGACATCCTGTTTCCTACCAAATCGACGGTCATCATCATCAGTGATGAAACGAAATTACCCTTGAGTTATTGCCCCGATATTGGAAAGTAATCGAATATATCCTTGGTTCTAATGAACTCTACAGGGTGATCCATAAATTCGAATTTAAGTTATGGCTTGGCGAATCCATAAATTTCTTCAGATTTTCAAATTTGTCTCGACATAGTATAATTCGTATATGGGATAACCTCCAAATTTACCAGAGAAAAAGTGCAAATGGCGAAAGAGAAGCTCGCTTGCAGACCCAATGGCGGAGGGGAGAGCGGTAGGTGTCGCTGCGAACGAGTCCGCCAAATAAATGTCCCGGGCACGCGATGAGTCACAAATCCTAATGAAAATAATAATGCCCGAAAGATTCCGTTCTCTGCCGTGGCAACGCGCGGCGTGCAACGCGGATAAATTTACTGCGCGATCTCGACTCGGATAAGGCATACCTGGGGACACCTCGTCTGGGGTTATAGACCCAGGCATGCAACGGGTGGCACGGAAAGTACCGGTGGAAACAAGCTGATCCCCTTGTCCCTGCCTGGTGGAACTACGTCGTTCCACGTGTGGGATCTGTTGCATCGCGTCTCGTGGAAATAATTCTTGTCCCCGGGGACGAGAACGGACTCCCCTGCAACCGGGACTGAACGGCCAACGAGATTTTCACCTGCCGAACGGATTTATCGTTGGCCTCGTCCAACAGGGGAACTAGTCGTGGGACACAGGAATCTTCTCTCCTCCTCTCTCCTTCCTTGGAATCTTCCTCCTTGCGGGAGTGTCGTCGATGTTTTTTCTCTAGATCCTTTCTCTGCATCCTTGCGATCCCGGTGAGACGATAATTTCGCCATACGTAACCTTTTCATCTTCCAATTTTCTCAGAGTCGCGCACAAACGCGACTACTCGAGCATCTCGGAGTATACGGGTAGCCTCGTCGGGTTCGATTAAAAGGTTACCGATATCACGATGGAAGGCTACACGAAAGCGTGTAAAACGGTGTTCGTTATCAGTTCGGTAGCCATGCGGGACCGAACGGACGCGGAGGACCGGTTCTCGAAAACACCCCGTAGACAAGTGTCGTGGCACTTGCGCCGGAGACAGTGCCGTATCGCGGCGGCCACGTCTAAACGACTTGTAAAACAAGCGCTTAACGATTGCTCGTACCTGGATATAGAGAGTGTGTAGCAGGACGGACGAAGAGGGAAGCAAAAGCGGAGAGAGAAAGCCGGCAGAGAAAGAAGTCGGAGTGCGAGGCACAAGACCCTTCCAGGTCCCACGTGCTTCGGCTTCGAGGAGGTCCAGCCTGCTAAATTGAGTTTACGAGATGCCGAGAGAGCGGGTTCACCGTCTCTCCACCTCTCTCTTTCTACCCCTCGCTTTATATTCCTATTCTTCCGTCGGGTTTACTCCTTCCTCCCTGTTCGTAGCGGGTCTTCCACCCTTAATTCACCGGTACCCAGTGAGAAGCAGTACCCTCTTCACGATAGTTTACGCATGGACGCCGGTATTATCTTAGCAGACGTTATTCCGTGCAGCCCTTATCCTCTTCCGCTTTTCGAGACACTGCCGATCACAGGCCGGCTGTTCCGTCTGTAATTATATTGGACTCGTTCCGACTCGTGCGAGTAGGGTTCCTCTCGCGGTGTTACCGAAGGAACCGCCCAATGGAATCGGCAGAGAACAGTGGAAGGATTCACCCAGGACTCTGAATATTAATTCGAATGTATGCAACTAATCTGTGTAACATATCACCGCTGGGTATGTGCGGTATTGTTTGCATTAACCGAGGGAAACTTGTTGCATAGATAACAAACGGAATCTATACGAGAGGTTCGAGGATTGTTATGCAAGCAGTTGCTGGTATTCGCTAATTTGATACGTTGAACCGATAGACGTGTATCAATGATGAGATTGGGAGAGTTCGGTGTAAGTCCTTCGTTGGATTAGTCACGGAAAATTGAGCTTTACTGGAAGATGAGCTTTATCTTTATGATACGTAGGCTTCAGAATTTTTAACCCTTTCAGTAATTTAATAATAACCATCCGATGGTTCATCGGGATAACGCTTAATGACTCCTGTAGAAGGAACAATCTTTATTTTTCCTTGATATTTCGTAATCATAACCTAACCCAGCTACCCTCTTATCTGTTCCAGTGGCCAACGGGAGGATAAGACCCACGGTGGAGGCTTGGGTGACTCCAGTAGCGAAAGTGGCGACGAGGCGAAGAGGCAAGCGATTAGCCAGCAACAGCAACAACAGCCACCCTCTTGCGCCGTTCAGCAACAGCAGCAGCAGCAACAGATGGTCGAACATCAGCAGTCGTCGAACATGTACCAGCTTCCGCCTCCGGTCTCGGTGTCCAGTCCTCACTCGTATCATCAAGGCCATGGCTCGACCTTGAGCCATCCTCATACGCCGACGCACCATATGCAGCACCACGATACCGGAAGTGAGAGCGGCGACGATAAACGGAATCTTCATCATCAGCTGCAACATCATCTCCAGGTCGGTGCTCACGGTACTCACGGCTTGGTACATCCCACGGCGACCTTGCCACCGCCACCACCCAGCTGTGCCCAGCAGAAGAGCCAGTTGGACTATATGCAGTACTATAGTCCACAGGTACAGTGAACCGTTTTGTGTGGTCTTGTTTCCTTTTTCTTTTTCTTTTCGGCAGAAGAAAAGAGAGCTGTGTTCTAAGGGTGCAAGAGGACTCTGTTTGAGTGGATGAAGTTTTGCAAATAACGAGTTATTTTGGATCTTTCGTTAAGTTGAGGAGCACATAGTGATCGGTGTTATGTACACGCTATATGGCGAGCTGAGAATTATAATAATGCAAATTAATACTATGAGACTTTTACATCTTGCTTGTACAACCCCTAAAAGACTCATACGTTCATCTTCGTGATTAATTTCACTTGTAATGCTATTCCTGTCACATCTAATAGCTCGTCATATAGCTGTTACTTCAGGTAAGGTGGAAATTTGCTTTTGAAGCTTGTACAAAATTTTGTCAATAGATTACCGTAACCGACTAAACGTCATGGTTTGAGAGAATGATTAACGAGCCACATTCACTCCGCATCGCTAATTCCTTTAAACGTTCTTAACAAAAATTAATACAGATAGTCTGTTCAGTGGTTGACAATCCGTCTTAGACGATAGGTTTCGAGGTAATACTGGTTCTATATAGTTCATCGAAATTCAGTCGATCGTTTAAATGTTTCCCAACCGGGGATGAGATTGTTCGCTGAATTGTTTAACGAAAAACTCGTAAAGCTTTTTTGATCGGTGAAACACGTGGACCATTCTCTGTTCCAGGATTACCTGATCACACCGACCTCTGCGGATCTCCAGAAGTCACTCCCGCACACGGCCACGTCGATGCAGATGGGTGCTATAGCTCCTTCCATGGGTGGGCTGAGCCCAATGGGTCCATCGACGATGTTGCCGAACACGATGCAAAGCGTGAACACGATGAACACTATGTCGATGAACGGCATGGGAATGGGGGCGTACCAGGGCATGGGTTCCATGGGGATGTCGACGTCGCACGGTAGTTATCACAGCGGGCTGGTGTTGGGTGACTATCACTCGTTGTGACCCTGGGCCCCGAGCAGTCAGGGCAAGAGGAATCAAGAGAAAACTTAAAGGAAAAACAGAGAGAGAAATATATGGAAAGGAAGAATCTAGTTTTTCGATTCGTAAAGGATCTGGCCACGAAATTTTATCTGTGAGAAGAGAACCGTATTATTTTCGAGATACCATGGGCCAATTCGTCCGCTCGTACTCGGCGAGGAGTCTGTCTGAGTTAGGTAATTAGCGAGAACGTTTTCTTGCCTTTGTGATCGTCGATATCGTAGGAAAATGTTCTCGATCGCGAGACTAAGCGTCGACTCGAATCGACGGATTTCTGTAGTCGAGGATTATAATAGTAGGTACATTGCCAGGGAACATCGTTGCGATTCTCCGTGACGTCGATCGGAGATTGGAAGTCGTTGATCGTGCACTACGGAAGCACCTCGATGCGCCGATCGAGATCTCCCTGAATCTTCCGCTGGAAGGTTCTAGGCTCGTTTACGGCACGTCGGAGTTCGGATAAACATTTGCAAAATACCTTTGACCGAAGCGTCCGCACACGCGTCATGCCTCGACTTTTTAATCGCGGCACACGCCCGAGATGATAACGATTTTTCGACAAACGGGATAAAAAGAAAGGTTCACCTGCGGTATTGCACATATTACATGCCCATACACACGAATACATACACGAATACGAACAACCACGTACATTTCTCTCGCAGTTTTTGGGAGAGGGCTATATATTATATATAATGCATACGATTATACGAATAGTAGCCGTGAGAAAACGGGGAAAATCGAGGCAGCGGGGGAACGCTTCCGGGTGAAAATAGCAAAAGACATACTAGCATTTTTTTTCTTTTTCCCATAACGCCTTGCAAGACCGAGCTCTTGTTGCATATTTCCAGAAACACATGCCTGAAACACGTCGTGTCTACTTTTACTTATTTTCTTTTCTTTCCCCATTTTCGCCAATCCAACAATCATCACCACTAGCCCCCATTATCCCATTCTAATCTCGTAGCGTACCGCCCGTACCTATGTCCTGAGAAGTAAGAGAACACACGCATACGTTATTTACGGTTACCAGTAGTCGGTTCAGACTGTACAAGCTTCAGCGTGTTGCCAGAATTCTCCTGGACCTTGACGTATGCCGTGTCATAATCTTCTTTCGAAGTCTTTCGAAATTGAAAAACGGCGGGGCTCTATGTCTGCTGGCCCAAATATTCCACTCGTTGCATCGAAAAAGAAAAAGTAAAAAGATTAGTAAAATTCAGAGAAACTATTCGTCAGCATAGACTTCGTAGTTGATCGGAAACAATTAACCGTTTTGAAAGAAATGTCTAAAATACGGTTTTAAGTCAGATGACTCATAGAATGTAATTCCTAGACGCAAAGGTGGTATTTATTTTTAAATATCGGTGAAATACCTGTTATTCTTTTCTCTGTTAAATGAAAAGGGGACAAAGAGAGAAGGCAACATGGCCGACGTCGATGGTCCATGAGCTTCTCCTTCTCTTTGGTAGGAACGATGTTTCAAAGAGGCAACACCGCGGAGCAGACAAATTCTCCGGAATAATTTCTGAGGCGTGTACGGATCTTAGCCACCCGCTAATTAATTAACGTCGCTATAACGAACCACACACGCTCTTCACACCACCGATCCTCTCACACCGTACGCTTCTGTGTTTGTCCTGTGTACATATGTAGATAATACACACACAACCTCACACACGTACTCGCATATATACATACATACACGCATACGTGTACACACACACACAGTTACACACGCATTCGAGAGAAGATTAAGTTAATCTCGTCTATACTAGGCGAGTACCGGGTGTTTGCGAATCAGGCTCGAGTCACGATTCAATTTCACTCTCTGATACGCGATTATTCGAAAAGAGCCTGTCTTTATTTATGGCTCGCCATCGTCTCGTTTGTATCAATTCGCGATCTTGCTGCTCGTGCAAGGCTGTTGGAGACTTCGTACACGATCATCCTCTTTCGCGTGAAGAAAGGAGGAAGAGGGAGAGTAAGCGTGGTCGGTTTTACCAGTCCGGAGATATCTCTTCATTAGAGCCGGTGAAAAATGATTATTTTAATTGCTTCACGCGTGTCAGGCTGGTTATAGGTAGGCTAGAAGCGCGTGTAGATCCGAACGGTATGCAAATTAGCGTGACCAAGGCAGCGCGAGCGGTAGGCGGAGCAGCTGCTTCCTGCCAGCCAATTGCCGAGTGCCAATCTTTTCATCGCAAATAGAATCAGCAACACCTTTTCAGAACACGCTGCCTGTGTGTCTCCTTTATACGCGCTATACCGTCTTATGAATCGCACCGTTGACAGATATCAGTGGCAGTTCCCTTGACAGTCAGCCCGACATGTATCGATTAGGCTCGCTGCTCGCTCGAATAGGCTAAATATCGATGTTTCCAAACAGTCACTTGCGCCGACTGAAACCTCGATTATTTTCTGTAATTGTTACCCCCTTTTATTTATACGTCGCTGGATACCATCGTTACCATTATCTCCATCGAATATTTATTTTACGCCGAATGGGCCTTACAAAATGTCAATTGATGGGTTCAGAGAGCAGATGATACGGACGACAAAATTTCCCATTCGAGAAAATCCGGATTTATCAAGAACGCACCGTATACACGTTGCTTTTGAGGTTAGATTTCGAGACGTGTATCGGGGTATATCGTTGCAAATAGACTCATTTACAGAGCAAAAAATTCGTAACAAAGAATAGATAGCAATTGTTTCTATAATTTCTTGCATTTATTTCGCTTTAAAAAGAAAAAGAAAGAAAAGGAAAGATATGCTCGTATCAACTTCGAACTGAGCCCGCCAACGAAAGCGCGCCATCTACAACCACGGATTACTCTCCTGGCGTACATAACCTCGCTTAGAACTCTCGGACAGCCGCTGCATCCGCGAACGCAGCCGAGGAAACAGAAGAGAGTGCGAGTCTCTACGTTTCGTTTCTTCCGCGGGACACCCGGTATAAGATAAACACTGTCGTAGCGTAAGTTAGACCGTAACTTATCATTTATCCGCAGTTCGCAGTCTGTACATAGAAGAGAGGAGCGAAAACTAACAGTGCGAGAAAAGAGTGAGAAGACGAGAAAGAGAGAGTGAGAGGAGAGAGAGAGAAAGAAAGAGAGAGAGAGAGAGAGAGAGATAGGGAAGATACGACGAAGCATGAACGACGAAGAATGACTGAGGGAACGAATGAAAGTGGCAGAGGGTGAAATCCAAGCGAGAATGTGGAAGAGAGAGAACGAGGTATCATAGAGGTGACAAACTTGCACACCACGGGGGAGCAAAAAGTAAGTTTCATCGGTTCCGTGTATTTAAGATGGCGTCTCGCGCGCGCAGATGTCCAGAACGTATCACGTTGCCCGCCACATTGTCTTGTAAGATCCTTATCCAGGATGCCGAGCAGGGAAAGGATTTCCCTTTTGGAAAGAGTCCTCGGGACGAAACAGGGTAAGCGAGAGGGAAGGGGAAAGAACGAGATGAAAGCTCCGCGTCTTTTCTCGTCTCCGACAATTAGCGGTATTCGAATATTCGCGCCAACCGATACGCGGGAACATCGCGACCGGCAGAGGGCTCTAGTTGTCCTTCGCGCGAAATTTTTCCTTTTTATTTTATCCTATTTTACTTCTCTACCATTTTTCTTTTTAAACCGAATTAATTGCACGGGTGCTCTACACACGTCGATGAAATTGTCCCAGTATTTCCTATCTTCCATTCGCTATTCAATTTTCTCGAATATCGAAGCGAAGATAGGAGTTCAATATTTTTAAATAGTTCGTACGAAGTCGTATAAATTTTTGGTTTCGACGAATTGAAACGAGTTTTTAGCGTGATTCTAATATTCCCGACTACGCGTTATAGTTCGCGTTTTTACCATTTTTCGCGTGATTTTAATATTCCCGACTACGCGTTATAGTTCGCGTTTTTACCATTTTTCGCGTGATTTTAATATTCCCGACTACGCGTTATAGTTCGCGTTTTTACCATTTTTCGCGTGATTTTAATATTCCCGACTACGCGTTATAGTTCGCGTTTTTACCATTTTTCGCGTTATTTTAGTATTCCCGACTACGCGTTATAGTTCGCGTTTTTACCATTTTTCGCGTGTCTATACCGATCATGTCTTTTGTCTTATTCTTTTGACTTCGTCTGTTTTTCTTTTTTTTATTTTTAATCGGTATTTAATGGAAGCGTCGTTCTATATTCTGTTTGCAGTATCGCAGTCTCGTTTGTGCACGAGGTGAGAAGAAAATCGACAAGGAGCCCGGTACAGTCTGTCGTTCTGTTCCCGTGTTATATCGACGTCCGTTCTCTTCCGAGATTTTCTATAGTCCGACGACGTGCCAAACCATTTCGATTCACGCACAATCTACGCTTTGTACACAGTATACACGCGCGTACTCTTCGTCGTCGGGGTTGCACGCTGCTCGCAATACATTCCGAAAATGCACACAAGCGCGGATTCAGGCAAAAGATTTCTATTATTTTTTTTCTTCGATTTCCCCCATTTTTCTTTTCTTTTTTTTTCTTTCGGGAAACCATTTCCGTTCGGGAGAAAACGTTTGTTCGACGAACGCTAAGAGCGAATAAACGGACAGCTTTTATACCGATTAATCAGGGCTTTCATTATGAATCTCGATCAAATTTCCAATCGATCTACGTATACGTATATATTTCTTTTATTTTCGATCGAGTTCGTTTTAAATATTATAATATTTACTTTTATCATTGAGAGACGCCCTTTGATTTTTCGTCATCACAGGATCGTGTGCTTTTTATTTAATTACTTTTTTAATATTCGCTTAATTTATTTTCCGTTTGTTTATTTCTTTTCTTTTTTGTTTAGATTAAATGTACTCCGATGTATGATCGTTTGCAACGAACGCTACCGAAGATCCGGGACGCGCGATCGTTGATTTATCAGCTGCGTTTCGACGTTCAGGCGGAGTTGGCTCTTTTAACTTTTAGAGCTGCTTTGTCGCTTTACCGGGCCAAGGCTGCCGATAAATCTCCCGCGGGTATATAATTAGACAAGAATCGCTTGTCGCACGGATCATCTGCTCCCAGAACGATCGCCGTTAACCCTAGGACACAAACGTTCCGCCATATTCCTTAATCCGTTTGCATCACTCGTGTACACATACGCGTAATTTTCTTAGTAGTTGTCACTACGAGTTATACATACGTAAATTCGCATTGCGAATGAATAGACATAAACAAATCAATTTTTCCTTCTTATCTTCTTTTACTGCAGATGCCGAATTTTTGTGCCGAATTATTATATTCTTGATACTTTTATTAAGAAATATTCCTAAATCTGATCGAGTAACAAGAATTTTGCTATGGTAGCATATTTTTCGTCTATTCGTGCGATACAAATGGATGAAACACAGGTTAAAGTACTCGAGACATGATTTAGAGCTTTGATAGTGCACGTTTATGCTCGGTTAGTGTCGTTTGGTTATTTATACGATTTTAGGAGAATTTGTTCAATATTTCCAAAATATAAACCTTCGTAAGATTTTATTTAGGAGTTTATCTAGAGTTTATTTAGATCATTATTTCTGGGCTCTTGTGATGTACATTTATCTTTGGCCAGTATTATTTGGTCATAGATCAGTGATACCTTTAGATTTGCAAACATAATTTTAGAAAAATTCCTCTAATATGTCTGAGTCCCTAAAATTTTATCAACGCCGTTACTTAAATTTTTATAACATTTTATCCTTCGTTTTCTTCGTTTCCGTGTCGCGAGGAGGTTTGTGTTCCAGGGTTAACGAATTTGAAATTTTAGTTTCCAAAAATCGTTTTGTCCTTTTAATATACACAACGATCTTACACAATTCCGAAGATCAGCTTAAAGAAGAAACAGTTCGTAAATGAAGAACAACAAATGAAAATCAAGTATGCGTTCGAGCTTACAAATCCAATGTTACTAACAACAAAATCGTAGAATTCCAAAGAGAAAAATGTTCAAAGAGAAATTGGAAAATCGGTGTTATCTGAATTTTAGGAAAATTGCGAAGTTTCTCCCGAAGAACTGGTAGTTTCTTACCGATCTTAGCACAAATACTCTACAGCCGTGATTCACAAAGGGAAGCTGTACAGCAATCATGAACAAGGGACAGATAGACACACGCGTAGAGACGTATTGTACCGTTTTTCGCTGCAGAAAATGCTTTATGATGCAAGGACGATTATTAATAACCGACAGTTCTTCCCAACAGTTCTCATTCGTGTATTTTAGCGGACAAGCCTAACGTTGCACAACTAACTAAGACAAATTGCTAAGAGAGAATGGGAGAGTGAATGAGCGAGAGAGAAACAGAAGAGGAACGGATAAGGAACGAGAGAAAGAGAGAGAGAATGGTCTGCGTATGTTTTAGGTGTACGTGTGAATGAGGATGAAAACGGAAGAAGAAAGGGATGAGGCACGAATAGACAGTAAGAAGAGATCACACGATGTACGATCGAACTGTAATCGAAGTAAAAGTTGATGTTATTTAAAGTAATAAAAGGAAAATATTATATATATATAATGTATATATATATATATACATACAACACATGGGTAACGATAAATCCTTTACACGATGTATTATCCTGTAAACTTTTGCGCTAATTAAACGTTAAATTAAATTTGTTACCGAGCAATGATTTATTTTTCAGGACAGTGAATGCGAATTTTATTTGAAAGAAACTCGAAAGGAGCACAGGAGATAACTGTATCTCGAGGATTTTGTATATTAATCCCTGGACTTCGAACATGTGATAATAATTTATCTACTGAAACTGGATAAAGATAATCAAAACTGGTAATTGTTTGTATTAATTTATAATTCGAGAGGTAGATAATACGTCGAATAAAAGAATCTGATAAATAGATAAGAAAAGTAAATATATCGTAGACGATGATAGGCTTAGGGTACTTAAAACAGAGTAGGCTACTTGGAACTCGTTCTCAATACGATTATCTGAATTAGTAAATGTTTGAACTAGAAATTTCCTGGATATCGTTAAATCTTCTAAATAGAGTAAAAATTATGCTCGGATATTGTTAATACAATTATCTAAAACGTTTCGAAATTCACAGAATTTATTGGAAGCAAGTCTTTCCCTTCATTAAAGGGATCAGAAGTTAAGGAAGAATTTAAAAATTATGTCCAGATATTGCTAATACAATTATCTAAAACGTTTCGAAATGCAAAGAATTTGTCTTCATTGATCAGAAATTAAGGGAGAATTTCGGTGAGAGTCTGAAGAATGCAAAGAATTTTTATTGGAAACGATTTATTTCTGTATCGAAGAAAGATGAGGGGAGAATCGTCAGAGAAAGTCTGGACTTGGGAAGTTTCCCAAGACAGAGAAGGAGAAGATCCTCTTGTTTAGTGAAAACTACCTGCAAACAGCTCAGAGAGATGGTCGAACGATATGTAAGAGTAATTATTTCAAAACGAGCATCGGTCCAGTTCTATTAGCTGTATCAGCGATCGCCGATGACAGATAAGGTCGGTCTGCTCTTTGTGCCGATATTTGCCGGTTCAGCCGCGTAACATTGTCAGATGGGGACCTTCGACTATCTTCGGGATCGCTGTCGATCCTGAAAAAGAGCATCTGGCTGTGCTCCCACGTGACCCGGATTTCTTTGTGCCCTGCTGTAGCTCTTCTTGTCTGTCGTATCCGGTGATCCAGATTCTGAGAATCCGTCGAAGTTGACGGTGCAAACAGCCATGAAGGAGTAAAAAATCTCTTGAACGAAGAAAAAAACGTTCTCTAAATACCTTCGATAACTTTGTAAGCAATAGGTTACTCCCCGAAACTCCTAAGAGACCTCTACATCCGACGAGCTCGTGTTAGCTTCTAGAACCCTAATTCTACCTTGCCTGCGCTATAATATTCATAATGCAAATCTCGCTCTACCAGTTTCAACCTATTACATCCGAATTCCACGTTCCACGCCAAAAATAGTCACCATTCTACTCTTATTATCCGGGATTCATAAACGTTTTATTAAACCGGAAGCGTTAAAGGGAATCTCTACCCCGATCGATTTGACATAGCCTATCCGCGATTAATCTATCCTCGTCGTTCCAAATATTCCACGCTGTTCTCATCCTCTTCTTTATTTTTTCAGACAGTTCCTTCCTAGATCGTGTTCAGCTTTCGGAATTCATCGGGACCTTTTTAAGGGGTCCTAAAAAGCATCGAAAGATCCTTTAATCGGCTCCCTGGGACTGTGTCGGGCACGCTCTCGAGTGTTCTCCCCGATTCCGCCTCCTCTCCTCCACGACTGGTCTTTTCTTCGATCCGTCAGCGGGGCGGAATAAGAGCAGTCGACGCATGCTCATCGGCCTGTTATAATTTCGGTTCTATTAGCCTCGTAGTGGGACCCCATAAGCCCCGAAGGGATTTCAAGAGATCGTAAAGTTAAGCCCGGACCCCACAGAGGTACCACCGTGCCTCTCTCGTCTCTCTGTGTCCGCTTGTGCACGGCGTGTACGTGTGTATCGAAATACGTGGACCGTTCTATACATAGAATCTATCAGTGGTACTCAGCAGAAGGCCTCGAGATGGATAAATAGATACTTGGTGACGCGTGCAGGGTTGCCGAGGATAATTTGATAATTGTAAATTGAAGTTGTTGATTCTTGAGGGAGTTGAGCTTTGAGTTTGGAAACTCGAATGGAAGATGGGGTGAAATGTGCTGGAAGTGATAGTATCTTGCTGCTGTAATAATTGGACTAGATCCTGTCAATGGCGATGACACGGTATCGTGTTCAATTAAATTTTAATAATTTAGTATTGATAATAACATTGATGACACCAATGTTAGGTGTGCTAAATAATTATTGTTAGGGAAAGTATTAATGATAGATATATATAGGATTAGCGAGATGACAATTGGGTTCACAGTGATAATAGTTTCATAAATAGCAATACTGTCTATGGTAAAAGTTATGAGGATATAGTTTGGTATAAAAAAATTGAGATACAGTGAAATGGCAGTCAAGGAAGGGAAAAGGTGTTTTATATAGTGAGTATCACTGGTTTATAGAGAGGCAGAGGCTCGTGAGCTGCATAAAAGGGCAAAACTGTCTGTGAAGAGGGTCCGTTCAGGAGTACACCGTCAAGTAGCATCTTGACATGGGGGTTCACAATGGCTACTTGTTAGCTCGGCGCGTCAACAGAGAAAGGGAAACGACACCAGGACCCGATTTCAGCTTTTCAACGACCAAATACACTTGTCCCGAGTACGGGAACTCTCTTTCCTCTATCTTAAATATTACCTGTAAGTCCACGGAAACCCCACTATTTATTTATCATAGAAACAGGCAATTTCAAATTGCTTTGTAGAAAAAGAAAATTTCAGTACACATACAAGTACCGAGGTTTTATCGAAAGGGAGAGATGTAAAGAATTTCAAAAATTTAACCAAAGTATAATTAATATCAACCATAATATCCTGCAGACAGCTGTTATTCGTCATTACATCGGTCCATTTTTCTCCAGGATTCTACCCCTCTCTTCGACTCTTCGCGAGTTCGGACGAACTCAAAACTTTCACACGAGCCCATGGCAAAATACAAAATGCGAAAAGCAGGTGCGCTTAAACGTCCAGTGTGTTATTATTCGTCGGCAGAAGATGGTGAAGAAATTCGGAAAAATGACAGGGGGTCAGGAACGAGGATCTTTACAAGCGTGTAAATGGTGAACATTGGTGGTATAAAGCGGATAATAAGTTTGACGGCGTTACAATGCAGTCATTACGCGCCGATAATGACGGCGCATTGAAGCACGAACGACCAAGGTGAATCGCAATGCACCACCGGCCCCCATACGCTGCATCTGTTCGCTAACAATAGCCTGAACGTTGCGCCACCCTGCGAATCGTTACGCGGAAATTAACGATGCCAGTCCGTCGTGGTGCCTCTCGTTGAAATTACACGTCCACTGACAGGGGATGCCCCGGACGATCGGACGAATCGACGAAAATGCTATGGATTTTTGACCCTAACCCACAATCTTATCGATATTGACGACTTTCTGCCATTCGATGATGGTTTCCAAGTGGACAAACGGAAGGAATACTCATTGTCAGCGTCGCAAAACTGTAACAAATAGACACGAATCTTGAGACCTAGTGTCTCTTTTGAACTTCTAAATATTTACATATTTATTCATATATAACGAGCACCAATTACTCTTATATAATTCATATGAACTAATTACTAGAACTATAGTGGCTGAAGAGTTAGAAAACAATTTGTCAATTAAAGGATTAGAGGGTAAACTACTGTTATTATTTATTAAGATGAATACTTAAAATTCCCAAAGAGAAAGAACTGGCATTCACTGTAGAAAAAATTATGTTACAGGCCTCCTCGGTTATTCCCCATATATCCATATCCAGGGATATCCTTAATAAAACACGGAAGATTGGTAAAAATGGCAGTGATAGCGATGTAAGGTAGCATTTGGATCGACTATATAGTATCCCGAACTAGACCTACTTCTAAAGCCGTCCAATTGTTAAACGAAAATTGAATTGTGGCACGAGGACGTATATCTTCCTCTCACCGAGGGCGTATGTCTCCCAAGCGTGTGTACAGAGACCATAAAGTAGTACAAATCCGGAAATGCGATGTTAAGTCCTCTTAATAAATAAATCACGTCGATCGTCCTAGGTGGCTATCGGAAACGCAGCGATCAGGTCCCATCGATATTCCATGGACGTTATCCGGATCAGGAGGCGGCGGATGCGTTAGATCGGCGTTTACCAGAGCATCGGCGTAAATTACGAGACACGACGGGGGTAACGTCGTCCGGCACGGTGTTGCTTAGACGAGCGCATCGCGAAGAGGTGGGAGAACGATTTCGAAGGGGGGAATATTTATGGGCAGACCGGCTGAAATTAATTTATGCAGCCGCATAGGCTGCCACGTAATTTATTCGCGGTGCTCGCGACGATCAGTCACTCTCTTCACTGGCTTTTGTGTGTAAGGAAATCCTTGCCCATTAGAAACGGCCACGAACAGCCTTCCACCACCTATATACGCGTCCCTCCCAGCCCTCGTGATCCCTCTTCTCGCTTCTCTTTCGAGTGCTCGATAGCGGGCCACGTACACCCCGAGGAAGATCTCGAATCATCTTGGACATGGACGATTGTATGCATACACGTATGACCATGATCCTCTGTTATATATTTTGAGAGCGGAGACTCGAGCACCAGGTTTTTTAAACATCTCTTTGTGAACCTTGTGCTCTGTTCACAACTTTGAACGGGGGCTTCTAATTAAATTTATTTTGAGGCACGAAGGTAGACTGTGTACCAAGGTTTTTATGCTAGCAAGCGTCTTACAAATTTCGTATTCTCTAAAGTTCTTTGAATAGGTTCAGCACACCCTTTCAGACACAGAGAGGAACTGTGAGACTTACGCGTACCTTGAGACACGGAAAAAGATTCGATATTTCAAGATTACCTACCAAATTTCCCAAACCAAGAAGTAACTAGCGAATCAGAGGATCATAGCGAGGTAGTATGAGTCTTAAATAACCTACATTAGAAATCTGTATGAATGAGAAAAGTGCAACGCACCAACCTTACCACACAGTATCCTTAGACACAAAAATGGCGGTACAACGCCCTCTAACTGTACCCGGAGTGCATCAATCTTCGACAAAGATCATAAAAGGCGCCTCTGCGAGCAAGGTCACGAGGCGCACCTCGGCGAGATCGACGGAAAGTCAGGCCCGTGCAATTGGTCCCCGGAGGAAACGGTGTTTCGGGAGCGCAAAGAGCGAGGAGGAGGCGAGCGAGAAGAAAGAAGAAGAACAGCCAGGGATCTCCATGCGGGATCTCCGGTGCACCCGCGTTATGATTTGTGGGGGCCCAGATCCTGATCCTGTCTGCCTGGAAGAGGCACCCACGCTTTCCAGGAACCGCGTCCTCCTCGTGTGGACGAGGCCTCTCTCGGCCGTGGATGCCGAGGAACGAAGGAAAGGAGGTGGAAGGACCGAGTCTCGAACGTGGAGGGGCGAGTGTTCGAGATCAACCGACCCGATTACACCGAGGGTGTAATGGACGGACTAATTTGTGAAATTTAAATTCCGTCCCCGACGTTTTACCGCGAGCCGAGCCGAGCGGACCTCGAGGTCGAGATAAATCGCGACCACCCCCCCTTTTGTAACCATGCGACTTCATAGAATATCCAAGATCCAACGGGAATCTTTCTGGAAAATCGTAGGTGGGCAGGTTTGAAGAGGTGGCCCTCGGTGTCGTGTAGTTCCGACTCTGGGCGTGTTGGTTATCTAGATTCGCGTTTCGAGCCGATCGTCGTCTTTACCCTCTGCCCGGCAATTTGTCAGATCGCTTAATTCCGACTATCAACCGGTCCTTTCTTTCTGGGGGCCTTGCTGTGAGTGGGGACAGGAAAGGGGTCTGGTTTAGGTTGCGCCGGGCTTCCAGGAGGGATAGGTGTTGTCGGCGGTAGTCGTAGAGAGAGGGGGAATAGGAAAGGGTGGTAGAATAATTTGGGGACACGAAGAGAAAATTTTAGAATCTTAATAAGCATGTGGAATTTTGGCGAACGCTATCAAATTTGGGAACTCGCTTTTCCATCAGGTATCGCTTTCCTTTTCATACTGTGTCAAGTAGAGGTAGTACGGAGTGTGAAAATCTCGGATATCTTGCAGAACACCCTATCCCAGAAGCAATACTGAACCATCGGAGGGAGCAAAGGAGCAAAGGACGATAAGACAATGCTACTCTTCTACAAAGAGCGAGAGAAACAACAAGGGATAAAGAGACAGGGTGGAAGAGAGAGAGGAAGGGAGAGAACAGAAAAGGAGAGAAAGGTAGAAAGGGAAAGATGGGAGCATCGGGAGCAAGACGTCGACGGAGTGGCGGATTAGAGGCGGCTTCTCGGTGTATAGCGAGCGGCCCTATTGTCGGGCCGCATAATACGGTTATGATTTAGTTTTGGGTCGTGAGGATCGCGGTGAACGAATGAACGAACGGACCAAAGGGGGCCTGACGGACTCTGTCTCACTCTGTGCGCTGGATGTGCCGTGGAGAGGGGCCAGAGCTGTTGGTGTCGGGTTACCAGCGGGGCCAGGGCCCCGCCTGGACATCCACACGTCCTCGTATCCGCGGACCCACACGCAGTCGGGCCCTTTAAGCGTGCCCATAACTGTATGTACCAAGGGCCACGATCACGCGTGTCCTTCTCTAGCCGCCCTTCTCTCTAGTCGTATCTTTGCTCCTGTTCCATTTCTCTTTTCCTTTTTTGTGAAAAGTAGGCTACGCATTATTATATTATTCATTATACGTCTTCCTATGCTAATTTTGTTTTCTGTTCCGGTGATAAAATTATATTACACACGCAAATAGGAAGATGCAGAAACGATTGCTTACCTTGTGGATAGAGTACAAAATTTGTTGAGACAGCTATATTGCCTGCCTATATTTTAATATTTCCTCGTAAAACCTTTCAAGTTCTGACCCCAAACTACATTATACATGTAGGTAAGAAGACATAGAGATGATTTGAGTTAGAATTTTGGGAATGAAGTTACAATGAATGACTGGTGTAAGGCTCGTTTGAAGATGGGTATCTATATTGCCTTTTAATGATCTCATATAGGTCTATTAAATATTTATTTAATTCTCACTCTGCTTGTCATATATTTGGTACATTTAGAGATCGCGTTGTGTATTTCTAGATTATGGTATCCAATCGTGCCCATCGCATTTCCATTCTAAACCTTCCACAAAAGATTGAACCCCGTTGACAGAAACAGTATCACCCTCTGATTCCAAACAATGATAGCTACTCTTCCAAACAACCTTTTCACTTCGTACTAAACATCTGTTCTTTCGCATGACATTCTGAAATCGTCAAACAGGAGACCCCGTGGCAGAAAAAGAGAAAGCGTGAAACGGCTATGTGGGATTTTCTCCATGGAGAAAATGAGCGGTTAACAACGGCGAGTATCACTGGTTCCTCTAACGCCAACGTCGGCGAGAGGACGGTCGAGCGAATTTTTCTAGGGTAAAATAAAAATAACCTGTCACCTTTCGCCACAATGTCCTTTTCTTGCACGACGCGGGTGCACGTTCCGCGAACTCGCGAATTATGAATATGATTATCTCGGACGGGCTCTTGACGGGAAGCCAGACCTGTCCCAGAGGTGTCACCTTACATCCTCCCTCTCCTCCATGGTGTCGACGCTCCTAGGCCCCCTCATGCTGCTCTCCCGTCCTGACTTGGCGCGTGACGTCGCTCTTCGTAACCGAATCTCGCGAATAATTGGACCTCGACAGGTCCTTGCTTTTCTTTCAATCGTTTTACCAACAACGTTAAAAAGAAGAAACGGCGATCATCTGTAAAAATTGACAAAATATTACTTGATCGCTATCGACCAAATGTTAAGCAATTAAATCGAACGACTACAAATTGTGTACTGGGGCGATTTTACAATTCAAATTGAATGCAAATAAGTGGAAAAAGAAAAGTTTTATACGATGGACATTCGTGTACGACGAAATTTATAGGTTAGAATGACCTTAAGCTACGTTCACATGTCAGCGGATGATTAATGTCTTAATTTTGGACGAAGCCAGGGAGTGTTGTGTAGTTTGTTATCACAGCATCACACGCGATGTCCAATTTCTTCTGAATTACCATTGCCCTCCGCAAAGCTCACCACCAAGTCCTCCATCCCTTTGAATTTCAGCCAAACTTCATATTCTTATCCTCGACAACGATCAGCACCGGTTAATATGTAAAAATGTAAATGGTCCAGACGGTCCAGCAATAATCTCTCGGTGGTCTTCCAAAAGGAAAAATCCAAAAAACCCTAAAATTCCCAGAACGGTCGCTCTCGATCCTCTGGATTCACCGAAACCGAATCAACGATCCCGACAAATTGCATCGGGGAATTACCTGATGAAAACGCAAAATTGAATTGCATCTACAAACATGCATTAAAAATAATATATAGACATACAGTACCATTCATAACTGTTTGAAGTTTTTATTACAAAAACTTATAATTATTGTATAACGAAGGTATAACGTCAGACCTTTTATTATTATAGTTATTCAGAATATGTAGTCATAGTCTGCATAATTGCTACATCTTTTGCACTTCTATTATTATCATCTATGTATGCATACCGTTACAGTTAGATATATATCACAAGCCAGTAATTCTAATCTCTGTTGCATCCAAGCAATTCAAACCATGTCTCTGACTCTTAAAGTCCATTCCCAATGCAAATAACAGTTCATAAATTCCGTCTGTAAAAGTTCCTGGAACTATTCCATATAACTACACCACGCCATCTACTAATTCCACAAAGAAACGATAAACATTGCTCCAAGTCACTAATTTCTCATTAATTTATTAGCGCATTTACTCGATCATATCTGAGTCGTCATAAATCCATTAATCTATCCATAACTTTCTCGTATCGTTACTTAGGAATCGATCAAAGTGTCCGGGTACTTACCGGCGGTACTGAATATACATATACCTATATATATATATATCTATAACACGTTTCAGCTAGGGATGAAAGGCAAGAGGCGCAGAGGAACGAGAAAGGGAGAGGAAGAAAGGGGGATGCAGATGGGCCGTCAGCCTCTTTTCCGCAGGGGCCCGCAATAAATTTAACGGGCCAACGAGGGGGGCAGGGCCGGTTCGCAAGCGGCGATAACGATCGAACGAGCGTCAGAGAAGTGCTAAGTAACTACCGATCGTATCGAAGATAGAACGTTCGGCTGCAGGCGTTTTCGAGCTATGCGTCTACCATGTCCGCCATCTTTCATAGTCGTAGAAACTCCTCACCCCGCTTAGCCGTCCGTTCACTATCATCGACGTGCCCCGAAATTGTCACCGATACCTCGAGGATGACAATGGCCGCCCGCTGGAACCGCCTTTAGCACGTGTTTGACGTTTATGAATCGAATTTCTCCGTGGACCGACACGTGACAGAGATACGGGGTAATGCGCCCCCATCGGGCGCCATGGGACCGATCTACGCCCGGTCGATGATGCGATATGTCAGCGGACCCGTAAACTGTTTCAACGGCTCGGCCAGATAAAGGAAAGCTGCGACTCGTGGATGGATGTGCTTGTGTACGCGTGTTTGGTTGGCCTTTACGAGTATAGTTTTATTATGGGATTAGTGTGTTCCTAGGATGGGTGAGAATGGATTTTAATTCGGATGGTTCTAGTAATAATTGGATACTCGTTTGAGTTTCAGAAATTGTTTCTTTAGTTTTTATTGATCCTTAGAGTTAGGCTTATTTAGATATAATATACAGGTATTAATAATTATATGATGAAGACAATTAGGTACTTATCTGAATAGGAGATTATAGTGATCTTGTTAAAAGCAGCTGGAGGTTTAGAGTAATTGTAAAGACGAAAACTTTGGATCTAGTTACTTGGACTAGTTTGGTCGCCTAATTTGTTACCTAGAGAGACAAGTATGTTAAGTATGAAAGAAATTGTTCAAGCATCTTTTTCTAACTCAAACCTTAGTTTCTAAGTGCTACTTTTTGCAATCTTAGTAATTTTTGTCAATGTCACATGGCAAAATTGACTTTTCGAAACCACTTCAACAATTCACTATTGCAACAACCTTCTCTGTAAGAGAATTCCATGATTATAAACGATCGAGTGTGAGACGTATAAAATACGATTCCCTTAATTCCCTGTATCGCTGTATACCTACGGCGCGCCGGGTCTACCCCTAATTTCATTCAACGCCCCATAGAAATCCCCCAGCGGCTCCAGCCCACCAAACATATGTCGAAGATCTCGTCCCCCTTTCGGTACAATGACACCATGGAATTTCGTGCAGACGATTGGCCAGTCGTTCGTCCAATGAAACACGCAGGGAGAACGCTATGGGGGTTGACACGCGCGCTGGTTTCCTGGGGTGGAATTTATGGGATTAAGCGGCGGCAACGCAAACGTAACGTCGTTATGATAACTCGTTCCTCCTCTACCCTTTACTCTTTCACTCTTCATGTCGGGATTACGCTGGATTACAGAAGCGACTTGGCACCTCCGTGCGGCTAATCGTCAAGGTTTCAGAGCGAATTGATTTTGAGATTAACTCGCGCTTAAAGCTATTTCCTTTGAACGCGTGTGTTCGTGCGAAGAATGGAATCTGTAATTTCTTCTGTTTCAGGTGTCAATGGTGTTAATGCTTGCCAGTTTGCGAAGATGGCGAGAGTTGTTTGCTTCGAGATCTTGGTACTATCTGACTTTTACTTTTCGACAGGTTTTGTCGGCTTTATGAATTTACAATTCGTTAGTCCTTAACGTTGAATTTTGAATTTTATAGGTGCGTGAGTTTCGAACGGAACGAGATTTTGCAGGCGTAGAAGGAGAATATGCGAGTCACAGTGTCAGGTGAGCGACTGTGGAGTTGATCGTTGGCTGCTTGTAATTCTAGACAGGAATTAAGCGGTGCAGCGGACAGCCGCAGCTTCACCGTTGCAAGCGGTACCGTGGAAAGGACAACTTTGTAATATGACTATGGCCCGAGAGATTTAATATCGAAATTAGGAAAATTGACTTTTCAACCGTCCCAATATCTTCATCACTGACAGAATGTTCCAACAAGTAGGATGTCACCAGGATATTCAGTACTCTTAAAACGCCAAAGTACCATTCGTTTGATTTCAAATTTTATAACCTATAGGATCTCATTAAGAGACTGAATTTTCAAAGAAGACTGCGCCATTGAACCTGATATCGAAACAGAAAATGCTCCGTACATTTTAGGGAAAAAGTATGTTATTGAAGAAATAATTACAACATGAGCCTCACAAGACTCCTACGATAATCCACCTGCAGCACCTAACGTTATGAAAAAGACACTGCATTTACCCCAATTTCAGAGAAGTGTGAACCCAAATTAACAACCCTGAGGAAAGGAGTCAAGACCCGCTATGAGCTAACTATGATGCTCAAGGTAACGGAAGAAACACTGGATCTACTGAAATTAGCGTTTTACCGTGAAAGAACTAGATCCCGGAAGAAGAATGGGCGAAAGTCAACATCTCTAAAGAGGCGTTCACGCAGCGAGGCTAGTGTACGCGCGAACAGCTGGAATCTCCTCCAGTCACCGGCGGGGTCCATTCAGAATCGCCGACGCGACAGCTGAAGGACGTTGTTTTCCTACGACAAATTACGCGCGCGTTCGCCGCTTTCGACGCGCAGCGTCGACGCGTGTGCGTCCTCCCGTGTGCCCACGCACACGGACACACACGCCATACGTACACCATACCGCTGACCTACCCCACTGAGAATCGTGTTTCAATACAGAAACCGAAAACCATATCATTACGTTGAAGCTCCGTTTCGTAGCACGCGAAACGCGCCCGCGCGCGCAAACAAGCAACCTTTGCGCGTACCAGTTAGTATGTTTCGCAGGTGCGTGTTAATACACGGGATCATCGGACACGCGTGCCATTACGATGACTCGTTTCTTCGATTTTCCGTGTCAACAGACCTTTTTAATCCCTCGTTACTTTTAAAGAGGTTCACCCTGATTCTAGTCGGCATGAAGTCAGCTGATTTTGTATTTTTGAGGCTGGATATGTTAATTGATCCAGAAACCTTGTTAATTTGACACACTGTGTTGCTCTCTTATGCGTGGAGAGTTGACAATTGTTAGTTTAATTCTGAATCAGTTTGCGTGGTTTCCATGGATTAGTTTGGGTGATTTAGATCAGTTTGATTTAGTTCAGACTTGTGTAGTATAACATGGTGTGTTATATCGAGGATGTGCATTTTAGTATTTCAAGCGTGTTTCTTATCACATTTGGTAGCTTTATGTGGTCACGCTGTGATGTGTTTGAGGGGTAGGTCTTTAGGTCTGTCAACGAAATTCTAAGATCTTAGATACAGTTTGGATTATATCTGTTTTACTGTGACCCCTATTTGCATCTTTCTTCGTGTAGTTACCTCAAGAGTCTCGACCACTGAAATCATATTCTACGCCGTCTTACTCGTATCCTGTAGTCCCTGAAGACTTTTTACACCGCTCATCAGGCACCGGTTGCCTCCAAAAACCACGTTTCGTATTCGCGACCAACAATTGCACAATGCTATTTCGCGGTTTAGTTGCGGTGCTTACAGGTTTGCAGAATTTAGAAAAAAACATACACTGTGCAATATATTATACTCTATACGCTACATAGCATAGTATGTCTTACGAGTTTCTATTATGGAAGATGTCGAGGAAAGTGTTCAGAAATGTAAAAGCATGTAAGACTTTATAATCGATTTGAATGTTAAGAATGAAGGGCAACTTTAAGTTAGCAACATGGTATAGTCCACGCTATAGCCTGTGATGCAGATCTATGTTGGTGAAATTTACCAGATAAGACTATGTCCATTGCTTTAGGGATTACCACGTCGATTAATGGCAGTAGTTCCGAAATGCTTGGGCCCGAGAAACAAGGAACGAACAACTGGCGAATGCGGGGCAAAATTGACCACGTTGGTTACATAATGGGCCTCCTCGCGCTTCGTCAAATGGTGGGCAGTGCGAGTATTTAGATGAGTTGACTCCAATTGGCGTACGTACCGTGAGAATCCAGTATCTAGCGCGTAGACCGTGTGTGAACCGACCGACCGGAGAAGAAAAATGGGTGAACTAATCATGCAAATTGGGCACAAAGTTACGTAATTCTGGTCTATCTTCAGCCATCCGTCCGCTGGAATCTCCAACGCGGACGACCAGTAATAACGGCTTGCATTTGGAGCAATTAACGATTCCTGTATCGAAATTTTATTGACGTTGTCTGAAAATGCTAATAACTAAAATGTTGTTTCCGATACCCGAGATCTGGTTTAACTGCAAATAACTCGCCTTACTTTCGAAAGTAAATGGCTTAATTTTATCACTAGGTACCATGCTAATTATTCAAATTGCACGTTATATTATTCAAGACCAATTGAAAAGGAACTTCAACTAGCATGAAAACGATATATTCTAAGTAGGCTATTACGCAAATAGTTTCATTCTTTGATGCATCGATAGATCTATTGCATATCCTGTCATAGAATCCATATAATCATGTAATTATTAAAAAGACATCAAATACATTAAATGTTTGTTCAAAAACAACGTGATTCTGCTTTCCCGATTAAAGAGGTGAAAACCATGCGATTAGATTTGATTCAAGTTGTCTTTCGTAGTTAAAGAATTAAACGTACATGGTACCCTAAATCTCTACAGCGGGGGTGTACACGTATAATCTCGAAAAATGCTGGAAAAATCAGACAGACGTGAAGGAGCGTAGTCTGGTTCGCGGGCAGATTTGAGTGAGGAACGGAAGAAGAGGTTCGGAACGATTATGCAGCACGACACGGTGCGCAGCGGGGAGAGACAAAGAGAGAGAGAAAACGAGCGAGAGAGGAGTGCACGGTGCACGCTGCGAGCAATGTGCGAGGCTTCGCGCGGCCGTCAATTACGATTAATTAGAGCGGAGACTGACAGCGGACGCAGCGACGGCTACTTAATACTTTAACTTGTCCCCAACCCTCCACCCGTTCACTTCCTCCGTCGTCGTCGACGGTGACGAATCGACCGAGTGCCGAGAGCGTCGTTTCGTTCATCGCGAACGATCGTGCATCCCTTTTTGCTTTTTCTTCCCGTTGCTCCATTCACGAAACGTGAGATCTCTGTTACGTCCTTGTTCGCGGCACGGAAAAAGTCGCCATCGGAAATTCAAGCTTCTGGCTTGGGGGCACGCGTGCTCCAGTAATGGGACGGTTTGTTCGTTGTAAGATGACTTTTTTTACGTCGAGCACGATGTTTGTTCCGTATGAATATTCGAACAGTCGGTAAACGAGATTTCTTTTCTCGGTATCGTTGCTTATATAATTGCATCGCCATTGTGAGTTTTGGGAAGCTGGAAATAAAATTAGAATTCGAAAATTAATTATATTATACGTTATCTTTATTCAAGGGTAAATAACTACTGATAGATTAGAAATTACAAGAGCGTTAAATTAATATGGTATATATAATTTAGATTTAATCGTTACAAAAATGATTTATTTATGGTTATGTTAACTCTGATCGTTGTAAGATTGATATTTGAGGTTATCAATTAGCATGTTCTGGGATAAACTGCGAAAATTGTTATCAAAATTAACTAATATTATCCGTTACGGTAAGTTACTCGATTGATGAAGGAAGTGAGAACTAATAAGGACAATTAGTTGGCAGAAACATCAGGGTCTTTCGGTTGCACGCATTGAACAAGTCGAATATATAACAAGGTGTTGGTGTACACATTTCGTAACGACTGTAATTAATTATATAATACCGAGATCTGTGATAGAAAGAGAGAGGTTATTGCATTATTAAATAGCGACAATTAAAGCGAAGAATTAATACGGAATTGCGGATGCGTCGTTTCACGGTTTCAGGCGTTCGTTCGTTACGCATCGCATCGACTTTGTATTAATAACACCGATCTTCCATTCGTTACAAGCAATAAAATAATAATCGTAAGCGTAATTATCCACGTTGGCCTGATTGTACGAAATATGTGCCGTGACATCAGAGGTCCCAGTTTCTTCGATATCATAGCTGCAATTAATATGTTAATGAAGTTTTTCGTTTAATTACGTTATTCGTGTCTGTACGGCACGAATAAAGAGTAGATAAAATATCGACGGTTACAAACCGAAGGAAAGCAAAAGGAAAGAGAGAAATATGAATTTAAATGAGTGATCAAGCTGAGTCAGTTGTGACTACAAGAATCGTCATTCATAAATTGCACAATAAAAAGAAACTTACGATATGCGTATTAGGGGAAGTGGTTAACATAAGTCAGACTACTGGATAAGTTGTCTTAACACTTGTAATTTAACAACTTCTGACAATCGTTTTTGTATTTATCAAGCAAAAACTTACATGCAAATGTCGATCAAGAATATCGAATATAAGAATGCTGTTAACCCTTCTGACGAGAATTCTATTTAAAAGAAAAACAGATTGTTAATTCACTAGTAAATTTTACGAACAAGCAGTGCACGATGAACACTTATAAAATATATTAATAATATCAATAATATATCTTGCAACTTGCAAAATGTTCAAGATTGTTTACGCTGTGGAAATCTATAACCTACAATTTCTAACCTGTCACTTGGTTAATATTAGTTACTAAATTATCGCGCCAGATGGCGCCGTATATAGGTCTATACATACCTTTCGAATCAATCGATATAGTCGATATAATATAGATTGAAACATCGAAATATCAAACGATAATTCAGTGTCGTTAAACGATTGTTAGGGAAAGAAGATGGAGGGCGAAAACGCATTTGAATGATTACACTCGTTGTCGGTCTCCTTCGTTAATTGAGCTATTGTCTAGGTCCGGTTAGGCACGTCTAAGAGCCTAATGGCCGTTTCCTAGAGACGCGCCAGCCCGAATACAGAACGAATTAGAATAATTCGTTCCGTCTGGCTGCGTCACTAGATCGCGTAACGTCGTTCACCGCCGGTCAGAAAACCTGTCCTCTTCTCTGATCGCCAAGAATCGGTGGTTCTGCTTTAATTTCAACGCTTAACCTCCATTTCGCCGACGTGCACCACGTGTATTATATACCCCATGCTTTTTGTAAACATCACTTCTATCCGGTCACGCGGATGTTTTTCATTAAAACGAACTGTACCACGAGAGCGTTTCATTGTTTACCGGATCTTTCTGTTCGAAGATAATTATTTTATACGACGAAAAAAAATGCATCAAGCTTGGGATAAATATCAATCGAATCGTATTGGGAAAATAGGGTTTATCGTAATGATCGACGTTTTGAGGTTATTCCACAGCGGCAACTTTGAATCTATTGGACTCGATATAAACATTGGTTGATTTTATTCAATCAAGTAGGTATAGTTTCAGATATGAATTTTAGAGTACTACCTAATTGGTAAATAATTTATCGAGTTCAGTACGAGTGTTACGGAGTCCTTAGTATCGATAAAGAAGTTTCCCTATTTATTGGGCTTGAATATAAATAATTTTATGTTCGTAGGATATGGAATGGATGATCCGGAGATTTCGAATATTTCCTAAATGGATCTTGAAGACCACGAGTGATTCTGTTGAACATATGAATCTTAAGACTTCTGGAAAGCTGAGAATTAATGTTATCATTAAAAACTTTGGAGGGTGAATGTCTACAATCATAAAATCACTTGTACTCTGATTTATAAATTCGTAACAGCTTGTATCAAAGTTAATTAACTCAGTATTATTTACGTTGAGTCTGACGAATTAGATGTCTTTTATAGCAAATTAATTAAATTTAATATTATCTGTTCAGGATCCAATGAACTCAAGATTAGTTGCACAGAGTCCAGCGAACTTAAGAACCTTCACACATACTCATGCATGGACTCACGATTACCTACGCCGGGTTTACACATCCAAAGTCGTTCATCCTATTATCGTAGCCAAAGGCGTCAATATGGAATCTGACAAATCAGGCAAATTTGATTAATAATCGAAACGTGGTATCGCTAACAGCGATAAATGTTTGAAGACTCCAAAAAATGATAATGTATCCTTTTTCATGCATGGTGTAACATTTTTTTTTACGGTATTTTCCTTTACAGCCCATTGCGCCCACCAGACTAATAACAGAGGAAACTTCAAACGCTCATTATAATGTTAAACGAGGAAAAAGATATCGTCGATGAGAGAAATTCATCGTCAACGCTGCGATCGACCATTCTTGGAAAAGCCAGGCCGCTCCCGAGCAGGAGAACGCGAAAGACCTCGAAGAACGGGTCTTCCTTTTAATTTCTAATTTCATTACGGATTCTCGAACAACCCCATAATGGCCTCGATACGCCATAGGCCATCTGGCACGATCTACAAGGATCTGTATCTACATACCGATCGAATATAATCGATCAGGATCGATCAGCGGAACATCGTCTAGCTGGTTGGACGTCGAACGATCGGCCGGTTTAGTTCGAAAGCCGTGTAATCATGCTACGATCGAATTTACATCGCAAATTGCGCGAATAAGCGGATCGAACGTTTTCTTCCTGTTGTCCGCCGGAACAACGGTAGATTCATTTGTGCAAACACGAAGCTCCGCGTTTACGGAAACGTTGCACAGCTACGAAAACAGAGATTCCATTCAAGTAGAAATGAAAAATCAATTGGAATTGACCGATTTGACAATTAAAATTAGGTATATATTATTTGCATTTCTTTTTGTTTCTTCTTATCATTTTTAGGTTATACATAGTTGTGACTACATGTTTAAACTTCGTCGCAGCAATCTAAACTGTTCAATGCACACGCGTGACATATTTGCGGGCATAACTAATATGATTGTCGCTGAACGGTTTGCTTATTCTAGGTACTTCTATACCTATGAATTTCATTTTTCAACAAGGTATTTATATAACTTTTAATCATTTATATATTCATAGATGGTTGATTGATATTTTATTTATTATTAATTATTATTTTTGTAATTTATATATTTATTGATTATTATTTTCTTTTTACTTAGCGACGACAGATTTATCCGAGTAGCATCTCAAGAAGCTTCGATCTTCTTAGGAAGAACAGATATAACTCTGATGCAGAGGAAAAGAAGAAGGGAAGTGTTGCGTTTCGTGGTCGTGGTTGCTGAATAAGATTCTTTCCAGGGAGAGCCGGAGGTGGGAATCTTACGGGCATCGATAAGGCACACATTAATTGAAGAACAACATCCGGTATGGAGTCGGTGGCCGACGACGTGACATCATTGTTTACGGCGGAACGAAAATGGAATTAAACGAAGCACCAACGGCCGTGCGATTCGACGCGAAGAGTAATTTTAGAGTGATAGCAGTAACCAGAACTTGTCGGTGGTATCGATGATTTCAAAAGAAACCCATCATTCGTCGTGACCCATTTTTCCTTTATTGTTTAGTAATCAAATGGAAACTGATATCTAGAAAAGGTACCGCCTTGCAAAGCTCTAATTTAGTTCAACGAAGAATGCATAGAATTTTTACCGAATTTAGTCAAAATATTAATTCAGAGAGTACTGTACGATTGCAAGTTAAAATAATTTGCAACGAAATTTTCTTTTTCTATTTTTTCTTCGTAGTCTTGCAATCATAGAATGTTTGTAGAAATTAATAGGAATATTAATTTAGGGAGCATTGTTTGATTGTAATTTGAAATAATTTATAAAGTAATTTTCTACCTCACGTGGATAAAATAATGGAATAACGCGGTGAATAATGGAAATTTTGAAGATCAAATTCATCGCTCAAATCGATCTTAGTTACTGTTATTTTGCCATCGATCGATTATGAGCCAATGGAGCCTGTCCACCTGTCGTGTTCGATGAGAACGCAATTCTGACCCGGCAGCGGAACTAATAGCTTCGACGAAGAACTACTCGTAACGTCTGAACGTTTAATTAGATACAACGAGTATTATAACGAAGTGAAGACGTTTATGTCCATAAAACACGTACGAACATATAAAAAAAGGTATTTATCAATATATTTAAATTTAAGCTTCGTGTAATTATAAAATTGATTTTTACGTTCCATTAACAAAAGAAGAAATCTATTATAGCTACATCATTTTAAAGAATACAAATTTCCCTATCAAATATTATTTTCTACAACTTACCAGAAAAGTGCCAAGACATCAGAACACTAAAGGAGTCCAGAATGAACGAAAATAGATTTCATATCTTATTATTTCAAAAATAACTGCATAGGTAAATGAAATATCTCACGACTACCAAATTCCATAAAACTATGGTAAGTTCCTATCAATCGCTAAACCTTTTATTAAACCATTTAATTAATACAGATGAAATAATTATAAAATTAATTCAAAATATATCAGCATTGAAGTAGCACAGCCGCGAATCAATTTTGGAGCCAACAACGAGTAACCTAAATGCCATTTTCACCGCTGAATACCACCCCTAAATGTTCCGTGCAAGAAACGTAATGGCCAAGCGCGTGGCAAAAAAACGATCGTGCAAGTGGCGAGAGAGGAACGAGAATAGAAGTATCTGGAGCGGGCAGCGGGTCCCAGGGTCGTCGAAGAGGGCTTCGTTTTACGATCTTCCTTCGGCCGACAGGAGCCACACGATCGGGAGTCGAAGGAACCGGGGAATAAAAAAGAAAAGAGGAGGGAAGTCGATGACGATAAAGAAGGAAAGAAGAGGAGGAGTGGAAGCTTGCTAGAACGAATGGCTGTGCCAACTTAACCATGATTTATGGAGAGGGCTGGCCAATATTCCATTCTATTAACATCGCATTATCCGTCCGTCAAATTACACGCCAACGACCCGGTTTTTCAGGAGCCGGTCCTGGCACAAAGTAATCTTTGCATTCATCGTTTCGTTATCTCGAGATCACTGAGTTCCCATGAGTCTGACGATATCTTATCAATAACCGTGAATATATATTGCATCATATTCTACCGAATCTCATCGTCATAATTTGGTTAATTTTTACGTTAATTTGGAAGAGTTGCGAGATCACCTTAGTATAGAGGTTCGTGGTGGATCTTTTTCTTATGTTAACTAACATTTTTTCTTTTCTATTTTGTTAATAGTTGCCTGGGAAACTGCAATTTTTTAATATTTATAAGCGAGAAAGGATGGGAGAATTTAGGAACGAAAGCTACTCTGAGAGTGAAGGTAAAGAAAGTAATACGGCAGGAAATAAAATATAAAAAGAATACGAAATAAATCGAAATGGTGATTGACATAGGATATCTTGTTCGTACAAATGCCGATATGCGACTGCCGGAAATCAGTGCTTCTTCTTTCATAACCATTCGCACGGCTTTAACGAAGGTAGGTGCAAACGATTACGACACGTTTGTTCATTAATTTTTTGATTTTCCTGTTAATGTTTTTGCTTTGAAAAACGGCTATAGTGAATCCATCTCGGCCAATAAATCTATCTTCAGATACGAACGATCATTATACAGGATCTTGGAGGAATCAACAATCGTTAAGATATTTTATTTTTCTTTTATAACAACTATAAATCAATTTTAGTACCATCACGAACGATTTCCCTTAACAAAATATTTAATCAAATAATTAGTCTTCCAATGCTACCAAATTATTTTTAGCATCAGCTATAAAATACTTCAGAAAGTACCCGGCGTGGCAAAGGGATTAATAAATCCTCCTGCAGCGACATCGATCTTTTAAAATATTCGTATTACTCGTGAAACGATCTAGAAACAGCAGAGATTTAAAACAGGAAGAAACGAGAGCATTTTTTGTATCCACAGAACGTATTTTCCAAATAACTATAGCCAACATTTGCCAACGGAAAATAACAAATTTTGCGGGCGCTTGGCCGTACCAATTCGCAGACAATAAACACCGCCTACATCCACTCTGACAAAGGTTCGCGATTTTATTTCGAAAACAAATGCATTCGAAGGAAAAATTTGTGTAACGCACATGGAAATAAAAATCAAATCTCCATGATTGCGACTGTGCTTCATCCACATAGTGTTTCCGGTTATTCCCCGATAAATTGCGAGAACACAAAGCACTAATGAAAATCGGAAAAATATTAGGCGAAGTTTGCCTGTAAACTCTCTGTTACAAAAATCTCTGAAGATGAGATATTTAGACAAATTTTATAACGATATATTAATTATGTAATGTAATGTTAAACATTCGTTTATAACATGATACAGTATTTTTCTGTAACTTCATTTAGACGTGATATATTCGCAATTTATGGATTGCAATTATCCTCGACTAATGGTCGACCAGCTACTGCAAAATTTTCGTTTTCCCCCACGGTTAGCTACCCAAGGTGCACAGGTATCTGATGCAGCACGATCGATCACCGATCGACACTTTATAGCCTGGGATAGGCATGGTGTACAATGTTGCACTCTATTGGTTGGCTACATATCGCAACATTATACGTAGATGCGGCGGGCATCGAGTTGCAGCCTGCAATGAGTGCATGCGTTTAATTAATTCACTCATACACTCGCCATTCGATGAATTTTCGAAACAAACGATAAGTATTTCGCGTTCGACCAGCAAATTTTCAGTGTTAATTGCTGACACATGATACAGAGTGGATGGTTGATCGTTCAGATTAAGATCAAGGATGATACGGATGATGTAATAATAACGAGTCAATTCCGACGATTAATTGGAACGGTTTAATATTTATGAAGTAACCACGATCGATTTCTCTCGTGCAGCAACGTAATCGGAAGCTTCAACTGTGGAGTATGAGATAACATTGATATTTCTTCTTTGCGGGTTGAAAGATGCTAAGTGTAAATAGCGAGACTTAATATCCGGAAATATCTTGTCGCAAGATTGTCGATAGTGGTAATTATTCCTCTGAATAAAGATCATAAAAATGCTCACAAGGCTGTGAACCGGACGCACCAATCTTACACGTTTACACCTCATAACTTAAATAATAACTGAGAAAATATCTGAGCTAATGATAACTAAAAAAGAGGGATATTAATAACTTAATAACGAGTGATGCATTTTATCCTTCTATCTTTTACAAGTATTCTTTCACCCCTATGAAACCATTTTTAGTTCTGACTCCAAACATACTTTCTACGGGCTGAGCACCTACGTCTACATTTTACAATTTCATTGATCGCAAAGAAACAATCCAACCGCTTCAAAATTCCACATCACCGATATTACTCGTTAAATTAGAGATTCCTCCCAAACACCCCACCATGTAACGTGGGTGGAGGACAATATTATCTACGTGCACAAAGCCGTGCACATCAAGCGAGCAAGCAAGCAAGCAAATAAGCAAGAAAGAAAGAAAGAAAGAAAGAAGAGTGGTTGGACAAGGCGCATCGCGTACGCGCGCGTAGCTCGTGTCCGGTCAGCCGTTAAGAAGGAAGCTCCAGGCCGATGTCGAAGATAAGACCGGGGACGTGTCCCTCTATGCGTGGCATTCTCCCGGAGAAGTGGTACCGAAGTTCGGGGACCAACGAGTGTGCCGGGCCCTCACGTAATCCACGGATACGTCGCGACGAATTTGTACGTCTGCCCAATGAGCCAGAAGCCACCCTGCGTTAGCCTCGTTTCGCGTTCACCGTTCGTCTCCTCTTTTCGGATCGTTCCACTGTACGTTCCTTGCCCACCGGTTATATATATACACACACGCACACACACACATATATATGTGTATGCATATATATATGTATGTATGATATATGTGTGTGTGCGCGCGTGTGTGTATATATATATGTATATATATATGTGTGTATATATATATATATATAGAAGAAGCCACGAAACTGGGCCCCTCTACCTTCAAAATGGCTACCGTCTCCGCATCGGTGGGCAGCCGATGTAAACTACAAGCGCTCCTCTCGAACACAAACTCCCTCGTCGACCCCTCGATCGCGCCGCTGGTTTTTCAGATTTCTTCGACGTGGCACACTTGATTTTCTGAAAGATGTCAATAGATCATAAGTATTTGATGATATAGAAAGTTGATATAGACGTAGATGTGTAGAGATGGTATAGAACAATCTGTGATGCGAGGAAATTTAGCAAGGCAGATAGAAAGATTTTTATGTTTTTGGAATTATTTCTTTCAACATTTTCTATTTGTTAATTGGAGTGGACTACTTTCTTGTAGGTAGATATGTTAACAGAAAATTTTACAAGGAAGTGCTAATCTTTTTTCATATTTTTTCATTCAGAAAAATGTTTCCATGCAATAAATTATTTAGAAACGTTGTAGAATTTAGAGATATATACTGTTCATTGGCAGACAATTTCAAAAAATGGCATTTTTCTACTGCTTCGTATCACTCCAATTGTCACATCATTTAAAATCCAAAATTTCATGGTGCAACAAATCCAAACCTACATATTTTGCTTTCAGAAACCAATCAACTTACTCCCCTTTGTAATGTCCAAACTATCCTCACATCCCTTCAATCCTCCATCAATCAACCAAAAACAGTTCCAGCAAAACCTTTGATAATACCCGCATCGGTCGACATCAAAATCCTAGGTACTATTGGTAGCATCGTACCGTCCGCCAACGATCGGAAAATCTGTCTATCGTTAAGGGGGGAGGGGGTGAGCTAGAACGAAATGGTTCGAAAGGGGGAGTGACGAAGAGAGGGAGTAGGGGGCTGGCGGGAGAGGGAGAGAGAAAGGAGAGCACGGAGCTCGTGTTTCCGGCCGGGTGAACAACAATGCCCGCAGACAAATGAGCATCCCGCCTCCATTGTTCGCTTCATCGGCACGGCGCAGCCTCTCTCTCCCCTGTTACCCACCCTGGTTCCGCTTACGCCCCCCTATCCTCCCTCCTCATTCCGCCTAGCTGTTCCCTTCACCCCGTGATCGAAGACCCACGTCCTCGTCGTCATCATCGTCGTCGTCCTCGTCGTCGTCGTCATCGCCGTCGTTGTCGTCGTCGTCGTCATCATCGAACAGCCAGACTGGGGGGTCCTCGATCAACCTGATGCGGGCCAACACCGATTAAACATCTCTGCTTCGTCGAATCTCCGTCAACGGGGCCCCCTCCATGTCTCTGTTCGTAGAGAGGTTGGGTTCCACACGGTGCCACTCTCTTTTGTCTCCAGAGCGCGAGTTCTACCGTGTTCTTCTCTATTTTTACCCTCATTGTCTCCTCTGTGTGCTCTCGATGAAAATAACGCACATCGATGTCCTGATAGAGGCGACGTGCAGCTCGTTGATAGCCTCCACTTTTTGGTTCTATTCTATCAGTATCTCGTTGTCCTTTGCTATTCGATCACCTTCTTATTTAGTTTGATATATTTTCCTTTTCGTTTTTCTTTTGCCGTTTGTTTTTCTTTAATTGTTCAACTGATAGTCTTATGTATATCATTGGTTCAGATGCTTATTTAACCGCCGTGCGACCCTAGCCTGGTACCGTCTTTGTGTGTTGAAACGAGTATAGGAGCGAGAAGTTTGAATAAGTATCGGGGAAATTAATTTTTACGTCTGCTTCTGGTTTTTGTCGCTTTGCTTCTGTTTTTGGAACACGACGAGCGCGAAGGACTACGAGGCGTAAAATTGAAGGTTGCCGTGAAGTTACTTTGTCTGCTTGAAAATCTTGCACGAAAATACGCTGTTTGTAACTCTAGAACGTTTAAAGAGCTCTTAATCTTTTATTATTGTAAACGATTTCTATAGATTTTTCACTTACAGTTTTCCTTGAAAATCTCCTAAAATCAGTTTCTTAACTTCATTATCCTTCATGATCCATTTTTTAATATCTCCTTGGCCGATATTAAGATATAAGAATAGTTTTTAAGCTTTGCATTTCCAACGTTCCTTACCTGCAAGTCAAATTACTTTAATTATAGTTATTAACTTACTATGTTATCGTAAAAGAGTATATTATATACATACTTACGTCAAGATTCTTAACTTGTATAAAAATTTGAAACGTAAGGATTTTGCAGTAACAAATCGGTTAATTGTAACGAAATATAGGAGTAAGCAAGGAAAAAAGATCGATAAAATGAGAAACAACAGGAGGGTGAATAATCACCCGTGGTTACCGTTTATTGGAGAGGGATATTATTTTACCACGAAATTAACTGACTATACTGACTAACTTATTATTAGTGAGATAAAATCGAGAGATCGGTGTGCCCAATCGAGTAAGTTACGATGTTACTGTATGTTTATTAGACTGATGAGACTGGGTCGAACGATGCTATTTTATGTAAAAACATGACACTGAATAAATCGAATCGTACGAATATAAATTAACTACAATTGTATTTTGATTAACATTACGATACAGCTTGAATAACAATGTGTAAATGAAAATGCCTCAACGAGATTCCCTTGATAAATTTGGTTATAATTTCCGTCCGTTTCCGACTGTAACGGTATATACTGTGAAACCTTATTTAAACATAATTAAAATAAGTTTGCTGATAAAAATAATATTGCTATCCGCATTGTGAATGTGTTATTTTTTTAAATTACCGCGCGAACATTACTTCGATATTTTTTTACACCTTTTGATTATAATACTATATTATTTTTAGCTGCTACAGTATTAATTCATTATTACGTTCTTACTATAATTTATGTATTTAGGTCAAATTAGTATTTTTCGTGATATTTTGGAAGATAAATTTTTTCTATTTTTCTAACCTCACATTTTTGCTTGTTACAAATGTTCGAAGAAATATATGTAGATTATAATGTGCACATTACGTATTTCTTTTGCTTATATTTATCAGCCTGACAGTGCGCGGTCATCCGGTTCGGGTTTTTGGATGCACGATGAACTGACAATAAGAAGGTAACGCGAGAGACTCAGAGGGCCAGATGTTGTGCAAGGATTCAGCATCCTCGAGTCCATTCATGGCTCCCGTGGCAAAGCACCTTACTCGAACCGAACAACGTCGACCTCCTGCACCACAGAAATTCGATACTGCTCGGAACCTCGGACCGTGTGTAATATCTTGCTTATATATATATTCAATCTTGTTCCAATTTCCAATTCTATCGAACAGTCAGAATAAACAGTTTACCACATATCGAATGCATTATTAATATTTTCAATTAAGAAATTCCTGCAATTTGTGTATTTATATGCTGTTTATGATAATCGATTTAAAACATTAGAATTAGAAGTGAAAAAATGTATCATCAGCTTAATTTTTCTTTTATTAGGATATTTATATTAAAAGTGATAATTAAAGAAAAGAGTCGTTTATGTATATGATTAAATTGGTGGCGAACAAAGATTTGTTTCTAGGTTATAAATGAAAAATTAATATGTATGATCGATACATGATATAGAAGATTTCTTCTGTAGTTAATTCATATTTGTATTATCATGTGATCTTTCGTCGAAAGTTTTCATGTCATTTTATAACTCGTTGTATGACTCTTCTATCGTTTCACAAACATTTGAACTCCTATTGAAAATTGATATAATGATCATTTTTGACATTAATCAAATTAGTCGTTTACATAACTAGATTGCTTACATATAATTAGAATGCTCATTACAAAGTTTGCATTTTTCACCAGTTGCAAGTGCCACTTTATCTAGTCCATGCTTTTGAAAGACCTTTAACTGATTGTACCATTTTCTTTTACATTTTGGAGGTTCCTGATCTTTTCTTGTTCTCAATTTTTTTTCTGTAAATTTTCATTTAATTGCACATTTTTTACTACAGTTAGTTATATATATATATTAAATATCGAAATGTTTTAATGTAACTAGTATTCCTTAAAATATTTAATTTATTATATATTTAATGTCCTTACTGTCATTTCTATTTTACAAATTAGTTTGCAAAACAGGTACAACATAATTATACCTGATATTACTCTGCAGGGTTCAAGAGGCTTTGTTTCTTCCATAAATTTCCAAAAACTTTTTACTTTAATTCGTTGACTGTGACTTATACTTTTATCGAATGCCAGTTCTATACAAACTTTATCACTTTTCATTATTCTGTTTAAATATACCGCCAATTTTCTTCACGTACGAAGATGTCACTTCCGATTATAATATGTTACTAGCTTAAATGCAAACATGTGAATGGGATATCTAGTGACATTTAGTATTTCATTTGTAACTAAGTCGATAATAATTGGATAATAATTTAAGAGATTTTAAAGATGAAATTTATATTTTATATAATATTATATTAAATGTTTTAGCAATAATTTGTTAATATATTAAAAAATAAAACTCTATAGCAGCAACAAATGCTCTTATCATATGATGATAAAACAGATCAAGAGCGCCAGGTTTTAAAAAAATTTTGTTTCGACATTCTGCAAGTAAACGTGCATCCTCAGAAAATTTAATTAGTAAGAGGCTTGTTCCATGAAAGAACGATAATAAGTTACTATGAGGAGATATAATCGATTGTACGAGTACATCTTCGCGTGGGCCGAAAATTAAGAGAAAAGGAAAAATAAATTAACTTTGCAAGCGATGATGTCATTGCCCCGACAGGTTATGAGCAGTGCGCGCCGAGGATGTCAAGATGGCTGCCACGTACATCTGATCGGAGGTGTGTGCGCTCGCGAAATTTGACGCCGAACTGTGATAAAAGGGGCTGTCTTTTTCGAGTTCCTGACATGGTGACAGTGCGAAGTTAGTCGGTCTGTATCCATGAGCACCACTTTGTGCACCCTCGATGATAGTTTTTGTCGTCGCGGCCGCCGGCGGCTCGCATTGAACCATGTTCAGCAAAAAACTTCATGTAGATGTCAAAAAGTCAACACTGAAGATTCAGGATGTTAAAAAGGATAGCGCGACTCGGTTCAAGCATCTTAAAATCGTACTAGGTGAGTTCACGTTTTTTCCCCTTAATTCTGGTAGCTTCACGAATCAGCTAACATTAATTTGTCGTGAAAATTAATCACGAACAAGCAGTTTCACAGTACCAGTTAATGAATACGACGATAGTTAAAGGAGAGGGGCGGCAATTTTGTTAGTATTTGCCGCCTACACATCACACCGAGACTGTTTTAATGCTGTCGTAGAACTTCTGGAATTTTTCGTTGAAAATACAACCAGATGATTTTTCGTTATTCTTTTAATGTACGTTCCACTTTTGCTACCAATGATAACATTTCAACATTTTCCGAAAAACATTTGTCTATATTTCGTTCTTTAAAGTTTTATACACAATAATGGAAAAATTAAATGTATAGTTCTAAAATGTAAATGAATATTGATTTTTACTATTAATTTTGGAAAGATATAAAATGATACGTTATTGAGTTTAAAAAAAAATATCAATAAATTATTATCATTGAATGTCATTATATGGGCTCTTAAAAAGAGAATAATTAGTTTGTGTGCAATTATAATGTGATGGTATAGTGTTAAGTAGTAGTATCTAATCACCAAACCGCATGACCACAGTAACCAACCTACAGTGGCCTCCAATTTCAGCTAATGTTACATTATTATTATACATAGATAATACTATATACATAAATGTATAATCATCATCAATCAATAAAAAATCTTGTAGCTTGTTTATGAACTAGAGTGTTATTGAGGATATATAAATGATTATTAGAAAAAGAATTAGACATCATGTAAAATATTATTTTGTTTCTTGTAATATTTAAATTTCTTATGTATGATTTTGTAACTGTACTGTGTTAAAAATAAATATTTATTTCAGTTTAAAGAAATTATAAAAATTCTTTATTATTCTTATATAAATTGTGTATGATATTTTTTCATAAAACAAAGTGGATAAAACTATATTTTCTTGTTATTTTATAGTTATATACATATGTATAAGAATGATATTTACAGTGATCATATGAGAACATAGAAGGAAAAAAGAAGTTCTACTATATAAGTACAAGTGTACAAGACTAGTGATGATGTAATAGGGGTTCTACAGCTCTCCCTATAAACCAAACCTTTTATGAAAGAAAAGTAGTTGTAGTTTTTGATAATATAATAAATATTTATTAATTAAAAACTTTTGTAATATTGATGTTACTGAAGATAAGTTAAAGAATATTCTTATGAATTTTATAGTTAATATTGTAGATAGAATGTTTATACAAATGGTATATTTATCTTTTAATTATATTGAGTAATGTTTTCTTTAAATAAATTAAACAATTGTGATATTATTTTATAGAAAATGTGGACACTGATGAAGCAAAGGGGTTTTTTGAAGGCAACTTCAGTCATGTCTATTTTATTCTATATGATTGTTTTGTGTCAGCTGAGACAAATCTACGGCAACGAGGTAAAAATATTTGCAGTCATATATGTATATTTCATATTTTAACAATATACATTATAACTGCCTTGCATAAAGATATAGATGAGACTGCAATTTTTGTCAATGAAACTACATATACAGTTTTATTTATGGAACTATGACTACATTAAATATATTAACATTATAATTATGTATAATATTTGCAAAATGTTAATATTATCATTATTTTACTATTTGCTTGTTTTCTTTCTATTTTGCTGCCAGAACTTTCCTTCCACATTGGTGAGTAACAGACAGATGACAGAGTATAACTTCCTTGCATGTTGCAGTCTGAGTTCCATTAATCTGATCATTACACCTGATTGTACAAGTATAATATCATTATGATTAGTATGTACCCAAAAGTTCTTAAAACTGGTGCTTTTTTCTTTATTTTTTATTCATTCATAACATATTAAATAAGTGTTACATGACTAAAAAATATATAAATATTTAACAAATATTTGTTTTTATAGTGCATAAAGCACATAGGGAGGAACTGGAACAGGTGTTGCAACTCTTAGAAAAAGTTTTAACACTTCTCCCCGAACTTCTTAATAGAAGATGGCAATGTCATAGTTTAGCAAGAATTTTGCAAAAACTTTTACATCCTGGTAATAGTTGGAAACTACGAAGAGAAGCTATACGGTACAAATATATATTTAATGATGTCATTACATAAAATGTTTTGTGTATGTATATAATGTATTTTAAATTGATTTTAGGTATTTTATTTTGTGGTACCAAGCACTTGGCGAAAATGCTCCTGATCATATCCATCAAATGTTTGCAAACTTGATACCTGGGTTTCCACCCCAGCAACCATCTCCTTATAAGTCTGAACATAAAATAGATGGAAAAAAGGATAAACTTACAAAAGTTATTGGTTGTGAAGATAAAGATAAGAAGGAATTTTATGATACACAATTGTCACAAAGTACTTTTCATGACAATGGTTCAAATCAATATCCTGTCACACCGGTTGACAGTGGACCTATTTTACCTCCACAAAGTGGGGAGAAACCTCTTGATAATGAGACTGTTCGATTTTTAGAAGCATTACTTGAATTTATGGTTACTCAGGTATATCTACATATTTTGAGACAATAGAATTATATAGTCTTAAAAAAGCAGTAAACAAATTTTCATTTAATTTATTTGCAGGTTGTAAAGATAGAATGGAGAGATAAATCTTCTCGACAGCACAAGACTTTTCAATTTTTATTAGAACGTTTTAAAGCTACGTACCTTCGTCATATTTGTCCTGAATTTGACGATAATTTTTCGTTATATAAACCGAATTTAGAATTGCCTACGATGCGTAAACCAACGAATCAGAGTCAGGATAATTATGTATTATGTAAAGTTGCTTTGATTAAGTGGATTGCTAGTTTTACCCATATTGCTAGAAAAGATGCTCGTGTCGCACATCTTTCACATAGGTATTTTAATATTTTAATATCTTAATAGTATATATTAGTTTTATGTGATTTATGATATAAAATTTTCTGTTTTAGCACAACTCCAAATGAAGAAAATACAGAGTCAGAACTTCGTCGTGTTTCAGTCACTCAAAATGCCGCTGACTCGACTTTACTTTCTCCTGAATCAACTACACCTCAGCAAGAGAATCAAAATCAAGAAGACAGTACTGTTTCAGCAGTTACTCTTGTTAGAGAAGTTCTATATGGAAACAGAGATAACGTGAATTTTGTACATGAATTGTATAGACAAGCATTTTTGCTAGACTTTAATCATGCTGGTGCTATAAGAAAAGCTATAGCTGTTTATAAAGATTGGATTCAGATGAATGTACAATTGTTATTTATAATTTTTTAACATTAGAGTAATATGATCAAAAATATTCACTTGCTTTTGCATTTCTTGTTAGGAACTACCACCATTCATGTTAGAACCATTGGATAGTCACAAGGAAAGAGATTTAGAAGAGAATTTGAAAAAAGATATCAATGATATCGATAAAAGTCCTTCTGAAAGCTATCGCCAAACAAGATTAAGGAATGATTCTTACCTTGGTGCTATACACAGAGAAAATTTATTTATAAGGGCGGGACTACAAAACGTTCTACAAGTGTTCATCACACAAGCTTCTAATGTCTTTTTCTTAGAAAATTCTGGACCGAATGCGTCGCTGACATTACTTGAAGAGCAAACTGATAGTTGTAAAAGAGTTCTAAACGTATATCGATATGTTGTAATGAATTCTCGATTAGAACCAGGTACCTGGGAACAGTTACTTAGGTACATATGATTTAGAAATCATATTTTTCCAATCAAATTATTTCGTAAATTTATAATAATTTTTTTTATATATTTTCTAGGGTATTGCTACAAATAACATCACTTGTTTTAAACGAAAAATCTTCTCGGCGCAAGATTCAAGAGAGCATTGGTGGTAAACTTGCCCCTGCCATATTTCAGACTTTAATTGTTACATGGATTAAAGCCAATTTAAATGTTGTTATTTCTACGCAATTATGGGATCAGTTTCTAGAAGTACTGACATCTTTAACGCAATGGGAAGAATTAATTCGAGAATGGGCTGTCAGTTGAGTTAAAATTCATGCAAAATAATACGAGGAATTTAATATTAATATTTCTCAATATTTTCGTATTATTTTATAGAAAACATTGGATACCTTAACAAGGGTACTTGCTAGACACGTATACAACTTGGATTTAAATGATTTACCCTTAGATAGACTAAGTGAGCAAAAAACTAAAAAGCGTCGTGGTGTTGGAAGTCGAGCTGCTTCCACCGGAAGTGTTCAACCACCGCGCAAAGGAAGTGTTGATCAAGATAATAATACCGTATCTAAAGAAAATGTTTCGGGTAAGCTATATTAAAATAGTTATCTATTTTATACTTTTAATTCATAATTTTCTGTTAAATAAAATATTTATTGTGAATTAGATCACCCAATGCGAGACTTAAGGAAAGTACGACCTCTTCCTCGTAGTGCAAGCGATAATACGATATACAATGGAAAAGCACGGACAAAACTTCATAGGAACCGTACACATACCGTACACAGTGGTATCCCTGGTAAGTGGCCTATCAAACATCAAATTTTAAGTTTACCTTTTTTGTATTATATTTTAACAGTCTATGTCATTTAGTAATATCATCTGCGTTGCTGATAATGCGTGCATGTTATTTATAACTCTGTCTCTTACTTTTCGCTTTACCGCTGATACTAGTTTAAAAATAACTAGTCTGGCATTGACCAGATATTTGTCCCTCGTCTTACATCTGTTATTAGTCGCATATTATATTTCTCATTAGCGATATCCTCTTCATTCGTGCTTTCTCCTAATTTTTGATGATAAAACTCTTCAAATTTATTCGATATAAACATTTCTTTCAATGGTTGTGGCTTATTTGTGTATTAAGTGTAAACAATTTTCCACACGCGCAGTACTCCCTCTATCGATAGAGCAAGATATGGCACGGCTATTATCAAATGGTGCTATTTCAACGTCGGCAGCTGGTCGAAAAATGTTACCGAACAGGCGAGCTAAATCTTTGGATAGCATTGTTATAGTCGATAGTGAACCACCATCTCCGCGTTGTCCTTCTCCGACACCAAGCAGTGGAGTCGACAGCAACAAGGACAGCCCAATACAAATAGAAAACATTGATGGTAGTAGTATCGGTAAGTATATCGTTTGCCGCTATTTAAAATTTAACATCTGCCTCAAAATAAAAAATCATTTTTCATTGTATAACAACGTGTGAAGATTTTTACAATTTTTTAAATATTTTTAATATTTGTTTTTTTATCTTTCGTACAAAAAATCACAAACGTAAAACTAACAGTGGAATATTTTATTACCTTGATAATGATAATAATTCATTGTTCCATTCAATATGCTTTGCTTATCTTTTCACGAATTAACGAAACTATTTATATAAGAAATATTTTCTATTTATAGCACAGAGTTTAATATAGTTATGAAATACATATTTGCAAATTGCATACTTCATAACGTTTGCAATGCGTTTGTATTCATTTCTTAATAAGTTTTGAATTCAGTTTCAATTAATGAAAAAGTTCCCTAAAAGTACTTTGATTTTATAAGTAGCTTTTATTTTCTTCTTATATTGATTTTAATTATATTTATAATACATTTATAATGCATTATTAATTTGTAGACACAAACGATGCATCAGAGAGAAGATCTGTTATGGCAGGTGGTGGTGTTCGCGGATGGTTACCTGATGTTGCAGTCGTATTATGGCGTCGTATGTTATCAGCATTGGGGGATGTAAATAATATTCAAGATCCTACCCTTCATGGCCAAGTCATGGATTACCTTGTCCAACTTACACAAACACTTATAAAAGTATGATGACTTATATTTTTTTATATTTATAATAAGATTTTCATGTGTTTTATACTATCATCATTTTCATATTATTTAGATTCGTTTGAATCAAGGTGTTTCTGGAGACAATCAAGCAACTCCACCAGCTCCAGAACTTATACCTCCATTGACAGTTATTGCCCCATGGTGTTTCAAGGTGAATATTAATTTATTATTTTCGTATTATTTAGTATTATTATTAAAGGATATTATTAAAATATTGTATAATTATACTTTTAGGCAATACAACTTCCTAGTCAATACGAAGTTGGTAAATTGGCAGCATATCGTTTGATCTGTCTTTTGACAATTCAACCACAAGACATTAATTTACCAAAACAACACTTAACTCTTTTTTACCGTGCGGTCCACAATGGTATCGTTAGTAACGATAGTAAAGTGTTACACGTATTGGTCAGGTATACTGGTCCTAGGTTGTTCAGTTTGAATCTTCCTGGATCTAGTCTTTTAATCTTGGATTATATTCACGCTGCTAATGTAATACTAAGCAGTCAAGATATCGAGGTATTATAAAAATTTTGTTCTCTATAATTTAATAACGTTGTTATTAAATTATAAATTGTATTCTCATGAATAATATTTTGATAGGCACCAAGGACTGAAGCTGTTTCAATAATTGGATCTTTACTGTCATTACCAGCCACGACAGTTAAATTACCTGTATTTCAGCCCAATGCATCAGATATCGCGACTATGACATGTCCAGATGCAAAGGTATCAAAGTGTAACAGATAATCGTTATAGTGTATTGTTTATAACTTACTGAAAATATCTTGATGTTAACTATTTTATTTTAGGAGCATATAATCACAATCCTTTTAAGAAGTTGTAGGCGAGAACCAACCGGTATTGCAAGATGTGTAGCTCTCTCAAGCATTGCTATGTTTGTATACAGAGAGTTATGTTACAAAAATCAACATCCAAGAATCCCAGAAGCTGTGACAGTTCTTCTTTTAGCACTTAAAGTAAGTCTATCGAATTCATTGTGGGTAGATGGTATTAGGAGAAGGACCAATTTTGTGTCAATTTTCTCTGATGTGTAAGATAGTTTGCATGTTATGAAATATTCGTAACTATCTTATAACTGTTTAATATTTTTTTATTTGGGTTATAATGTTTAGTTAAGTAGTGAACACTATGTAATGTATTGTTCAAAGTAGTAGATATGTAATAATAGTAGTGAGAAATTCAGTGTTTCTTCCACTGAGTCTGATTGACAGCGGATGCAAGGGACAGAGCGTCGCAGAGCTGGTTTCTGTTATCCACTAATGGACCAGGTAGTTTTTTTTAGATCAACTAACTTGTGCCGATTCCTCATTATGTGTTGTTACAGTATTTACCTGTCAACTGATGTCTACATGTCTGTTTAAGGGTGTCATCAACATTGCATGGTGTATTGCACGATTGTGTGTGTAAAACGTCCTATGATATTTTAGTGTTTTTTAATTTTATTATATTTACATATTATAGTGGTTCATAAATATAGATAATCAAATTTTTTATTTCCATCTTTTCTGAATGTTTCATTCCATAAAAAACCTAGAATCTTAAAGGTAATTAAGTTTTTTAATGGATTGAATCAATTTGAGAAAAGAGGATTCTAACATTAAAGAATGAGCACCACTTTATTATATATGTTAGTGATTAATTGTTCCTTGCATAATACTAATTAGGATGGAAAAGATTAGAAATAGATATATATATAATGTTTTAATTAATGATTTTCATTTTTTACTCTGTAGGCTAGCCATGCTACTGTTGCTCAAGTGGCATGTGACTCTCTTCTATTATTATGTGATAAAGCGGACACTTTGTTAGAGCTGTATCCAAATGTGCCATGTAAAATAATTCAAGTAAGTTTTACATAAAAGAATTATCTTGAAATTTGATTGACAAATATACAATTATTTTATCCATGTATTTTAGATTTTATCAGAAACACTTGGATATATGAGTACTCGAGAAAGACGTGGTCCTTTGACAATATCAATGTTATTTTGTTTGGGTGAATGGGCTATGCATCTTGGGCCATCCGTTCTATTACGTGTATTTCAAGGAAAACCCCTTTTAATGACTTTATTTACAGTTAGTAATATAATAAAAACATGTATATAAGTGCAAATATATAAATTAGAATTTAAGAAGTTAACATTTAAAATTAGAATTTTTTTATAAATTTAAGATACATAATCATATCTTAAAAAATATAAAAAATACTACAGGTTTTGGATAACATAGTACAAGATAAAATTGATAAAGATATATTACAAACAAATAAAAGTCATGAAGATGAAGATGATGATTTTGATCCTGATATTACTTTGGATAACTTAGCCGACGAAGTTTGTACAAAATCTCCCCGCCGAAGCAATATTCAATCTGTTCAGTTAGCAGCAAAGATGGTAGGATATAGTTAATATATTTTTCTTATAAACATAAATTCAAATTTAATTTTTTTTTTAGGTAATGATGCATTTAATAAATCATTTGGGACATTTTCCAATGGGTATTGGGGCTGCTCGATTATCTTCATTAGTTGTCGAATTAGACGATGTACCAGGAATTGATGGGGATGAATTATCTTCTGCAATTTTCCATGCACCAAATATACAACTCTTGATGTTATCAAATTCCGTAATAATGTCATTTGTTGAACTGGCAGCACTAGATGCACCTGGAGGAGGTGTCACTGCTGGATTAACAACAGCACCATCATTAGTTAGAGTGTTATTACGAGATTTAGCAGGAAAAGCATCTTGGGATAGCTCTATTTTATACAGCCAACCGTTTGTTGAAGACGATGTACCGATAGCATTTACAAAACATGGTAATGCAAATTTTTATTAATTTAAATTTCTTTGATATTCAGTATTTTGTTATAATATTAACTAACATCTTTAGTTGAGTGGAAAGCAAAAGTACACGGAGAAGATTTAAACAGTGTTACAACATCTCAAACCTGTACACCACGACATACAATAAGACATCGTGAGCCTCATATACTGCCCACGTTTGCAAATGCCGCTAGCGACATGGACAATTTAGATGATGTAACGTTTTACTTTTATTATCATAAACATTAATATTTATTAGTAATATTTTTTTTAACTTCGTATTTTTGTTATTAGCTCTTACAATATATAGGACATACAAGTCCGGAAGTATTAACTAATCCAGAAATAGCACTTAATGCGCCTGCTAATCCACCACAGGGTCACTATCTTGAAAGTGAAACCATTGCCACGATTCTCAACCAGAGAAACGCTGAACAAGAGCATATCAATAATTGGAGTCAGCACATTAGGTATATTATATTGAGCACTAAATAGTGTAACGTTAAACGTATTTATATGGCTATGTTTTTTCAGCATGTGTGCATCAGCAATAAGTCCACCATCATGTCGTCCACCTCCAGCACCATTTCATCACTGCCGTCTTTTGTTTTCGCACTTAGGTTTATCCGGTTGGGAACAACGTAGAAAATTGCATTTATTATCCAAAAATGAAAAGCTTTTACGAGAATTACGAAATCTCGATAGCCAACGATCTAGAGAAACTCATAAAATAGCAGTAATCTATGTCAGTCAAGGACAAGAAGACAAAAACTCTATATTGAGTAATGTCACAGCTAGTAAAGAATATGAAAGTTTTATCGCCAGATTAGCTTGGGAGGTTGAACTTGAATCGCATACAGGTTTTCTTGGAGGTCTTATACCTGGAAAGGCGTCTGGTGTTACAGCACCATATTTCGCAACATCTTTTACGGAAATCCTTTTTCATGTGGCAACAAGAATGCCTTCTGATAGTCCTGAAAGTTTATTACAGAAAGTAAGTATTAGTTATGTCAATTTATAAAAAATTAAAAAATATATTGGAATGAGATATATAAATAAATATTATTCTAGACACGACATCTTGGTAACGATGAGATTCACATAGTTTGGTCCGAGCATTGGAGAGATTATCGTCGAGATATTATACCAACTGAATTTTGTGATGTTTTAATAGTAATTTATCCGTTACACAATAAATTGTACAGAATTCAAATTTCTCGAAAGCCAGAAATTCCATTTTTTGGACCTCTGTTTGATGAGTGTATTGTTGAAGATAAAGTTTTACCTGGATTAGTGAGAACAACAGCACTGACGGCAAGTAGGGCAAAACGATCTACACTTACGTTATATCAACATTAGTAAGTGTGCCATTTTCCATAACCTTCTTTTTATTAAATACTTACATTTCCTAATTAATGCAAAATATTTCAGTTATGAAGAGAGAGCAAGATCTATTGATACTGTTATGCGGAATCATAAAGAAGCTACCACGTTCGAAGAATTTACAGCTAATGTATACTCGCCGGTGCAACCACCAAGTCCATTTAGTGGAACTTCTTCCGTATCTGGTTAGTTTGTACATGTTAATAAAAAAATATTAATTTTTTTATTTTCTGCATATATCTATAGAAATTCTTCGATCTAAAAATAATTGTAATACATAGTGTATGTAATATTTATTTTTATAGAATTTATGAAATAGATTTTTTGTCTATTTTCTATAGAAGCTATGAAAAACTTATAGTTAAAAAGAGAAACATGTTAAATAGTTCTGCATGAATTTAAAGTCATTATTATTATTATTATTATTACTGTTGTTGCTGTTACTGCTGTTGTATTTATTATTATTATCATCAATATCACACTGTCAGGATCTACAACAAGCGTGCAATCCACAGCATCGTCAAACCTCGCAGCAGCGCTTATAGATTCACATCAGGGCCGATCGGGTCTGCGAAGTTCTTCGGCAGCTAGCAGTGATAACCGCGCGAATAGAGGTGACTAATTCAGTCCACTAACCCCCACCCACCTTGTAACACCACCCAACAAGGTAGTATTATAATTTATTTATTTTTTTTCTTTGCTGTTTTTCGAATGTTTTATCGTCTCTATAAAGTGTATCCTATTTATTTCTCTTTTCTAATAGATTACCCAATAGTAATTTTGTATGTTATAATATTTTAATAATTATGCAAACTTATACACCATTTTTAAGTTTTATCCAATCTATTTTTACTTACGTAAAGAGTAACAGCAATATTACACTTTTACAGTTTAAAGTGATATTACACATTTTATTTATAATTTATTAAATATATGCAGATTATATATATGTATATTTTGCGTGGGGGGATAGGGTATGTATGTACGTACGTGGGTGTGTGCGTGTGTGTATATACATATACATTTTTTTAACAAGGCTGAAGATAAATATATTCCAACTTTTCTTTATTTAATATTCACATGTCTCTTAATTATATTTTTGTTTAACAGTCTTACACAATCTATTCAGAGGTAAAATTTCCTTTTTACATGCATATTAGACATAGATCAAGACATTTTTTTACATTCATGTCGTATTACATGTATCATTCTATTAATATTGCTTTATAGATTGAGATAGTGTACAATACTGTATATATATATGCATTTTCTTAAAATCCTATTATAAGTAATGGATTCTTTCTCAAATTTGTCATTTTGTAATTCTGAAAACTAATTTATAAAAGTAGAAAAGCATCCAGAACTTAAAACAGTCTTATAAGATTATACATATATATGGCATTATCTATTGCAAGTAGCTTTCTGAAACTCATATAATTGTATATAAACGTGTCTTTTTATAAATATGGGCAGTTATATTTTCGTAAGAACTGGATAATTAAATATAAACTATTTTGTTTCAGTTTGTTTTGCATAAAGAATAACGCAAATTATCTAATACTGTAATTTTGTTAGCTTGCTTATTTTATTTTATATAATTTTTTATGTGTAAAGAAAATTGAACTAGAATTTTTTTTACAATTTTTGTCTTATATGCATACATAGCATAAATATTTTAATTATATATTATTTTTTCTTTAGCAATTTGCATGTTGATTTTTACTATTAATATGTCTGCAAATGACAAATTGCCATTGATGACAATATTGTAACTAATCCCATATTGTTGCTAATTAAAAATATACAACTCCAAACAAAATAAGTTTTACGAATTTTGCTTTCAGTCTCTGATGGAAGCAGAGTATGGTTTAGTAATGATACTCCAGACAGTACAGTACTTCATGGAATATCTCCCCGACCTGTGAAAAAGATGTCGTTCAAAACTGGACCGAAACAGAGAGCAAACACTCAACCCACGCCTCCCGACAGTCCAAGATATAAATAAGGAGTTTTGTACCAGTACCATAAAGAAAAAAACATTTTTTGCACAAATGGTTGTTTGGGCATATCCTAGATACTGTAATTTAAAAGAATTCTTTAAAATGCATTGATTAAAAGATAGTAAATGCATAAAGAATGCAGTAAATTCAGATGACTTAACATCTTTAAAAAGAAACAGAAAGAATTCTTAACAGTGGGCGTTGAACATCCAATTAGTCTTAGCGTTTTCTGTTTTCCGTCCTTAGGTTTAATTTTTATATTAAATGTACAGATCGTTGTTTATTTGTTGCAACGTGAATATTAATTTATTGTAACGTAAATATATAAAAAAATTTAATGGATCATAGATAATGCAATAGCAATTAGATATTTGTTATATACACTAATTAGTATCATATGACAGCTATTTTCACTGTACAGTACTTTCATAACATCAGTTTACCCTTGTACTTGAATAGGTAAGCTTAAATATCGATAAAGCTTCTATCTTAATTTATATCAAAGATAACGAGTTCTTCGATATTATATGTATATGTATATGTTTTATATATAAAACATAGATATATATGCATATGCCTTCATAAAAGTAAATAACTTTTATTTCTTGTAATGTAGTAAGGTGATAAACAACAAACATGATTACCATATAATCACAGAATGTGTCTATATGAGTATTGAATAAGAATCAAATGTTATTTTTTAACAGCAAAGTTTTACAAATCAACATCATGTCTCTTAGGTACTGCAATAAGTTATATTTCTGTCTGATATTGGTCCGATTTTGGATTAATTTGTTTGAATTGCAGAGTGATAATAATTTAATGCAATCTTTAAAAAAAGAAACTGTTCATGCGTTACATTCCATACAAATAATTTTTTCTACATATTGTTCATTGTCTATCTAAATTAAATTTTCAATAGCTCCATGAATGATTAAAGCATTCCATATACGTTCTGTGTAATCGAATTTTACAACCGACACTCTTCTTGAAACACATTAAATACATGAAAGAATTGTTCTAGCTAGTGTACATTGTGTAGAACAAGAAATCAAATAGGGAACAGTTTTTGTTGTCATACCATAGGTACACGTACTTGGTGCTTTACGATACGTAAAATAGAAGTATTTTAAATACTACGTTAAAACGTGTTATTTCTAAATAATAATAAAATTGAAAAGACACACACACACACAAAAAAAAAAGAAAGAAAAGGGAAAAGAAGATGAAATCGAAAAGAATTTTGAAAGTAAACGAAATACTTTAAAAGCGTACCGAATAAGAGTGAATTTATTTGCTTCAGAAAGAATTTAACTTGAATACAGTGATAATAATCAAAGTATTAATACCATTTTTGCTGTCTATATATGAATGAAATTTATGAAAGAAGTTATATTATATTGTGAATATTGAATATGGTATTCGTGTTGAGATTGTAATAAATATACATTTCGAGTTTTTTGACCATTTTGGGGATTATCAGAAGAACCGCATTCGAGTGTGTAGGTATTTAGCAACGAAGTTGTAGGTAAATAATAATTACCGATACGCAGACCATGGCCAAAGCAGCATTATTTTTTCACTAATTTATAACGAAGTAGATTGAGAAGAAAAGCCGTGTGTATATGTATTGTACATAAATTGTTAAGTACATAAATGACGTTGAAGTCATAAAATGAAAATTATTCTCTGCAAAACATTGTATCGCTATGTTATTGAACAAAAAAGAAAAATAATGGTCTACATATGTGCGTATATACATATATACATATAGGAAAGAGAAAAGTGAACTTATTACAGTCTTGCGTAAGAATGCTTTTAAAAATTGTATTTAAATATTGTACTTAATTAATTATCTTTATTAGTATCATTATAACAATTACTCGCTATTATTTATGTTATAAATATACAAGTTGCTGTTAACATTATTAGCACAGCACTGTACTATTTTTCTTACTGGATAATTACGCTTGTAACATTTTCAGAATTAAATTTAATCATTTAAGATCATAAATTGTGAGAAATGTTCAAAAAATTATTGAAACATTTCCATAAGAATTAACATTGTGAAGGCTGTTTTGTTAGTAACATTGAAGCTTGAATTTATATTACTAAAATTATTTGATTCTTTATGATTTGTTTGTCACTTTCTTTTTACAAATTGACATGATCAAATCGTCTAAATGCATAAAAGCTATTAAAAACACCTAAAAATATTAATTGTTCACGCAAAATAATCTACATTATATAAATTTCATTGTATCTCTTTACTTGTACAAGAGTGTCACTTTGTTTTTCAAGGATCTAAAACAGAGGACATGTACAAAAGGTACGAGTTTGAGATTCTCTACTTCTATATTGATGTAAAACAAAGTTAATATATATACATACAATAATTGTTTTATACAATTGAGAGGAATACTGTATGTTATCTACTAATTCAACCTTTTTGCCAAAAATAGAATTGAGTAGATATTTTCTTGTTCATGTGAATTAAGCAGTAAAAGAATTGTAATTATTTCAAATCATTAGTCTGATGAGAACATCGTTAAAATTTATGGTAATCAGTATTTTGTAGCGCCATTTATGGCTCCTAAAATAATGAATAGAATTTCTGAAATTTTTAATAAAATTACTGATGTACAATCTGTACTACGAAATTCGATTTCTATAAGAATATTTATAGAACTTATAGCTATATAGAACAGATAGTAATCAAGTAGAAAAAAATGATATTACATATTTGCATTCATATGAACACGTTAGATAATTTTCTTTTCTAGTAATGATATTCAGGATTTACTTAATACATGATTCCTCTGTATCAGATATTTGTTACCCAAAAATTTCTCTGACATCGTACTAATTGTACACATTTCTGCGATGGAATGTACATTTTATTGCACAATAAAATTATGATGATCAATTTCAGTGATCTTCACATAATTCCGCATAAAAAAATTCTACGAATAATTTTATTTTTAATTGTCTGAAAGTTTAAATTTAAAGAATTTGACAATTACGCGCCTTTTAGCTCAACATACTTAACGATAGAGGGCAGATCAGTGAATTATATAGTAAAATGGCTGCCATCAAATGTATTGTTTATTTGTCAAGTTCTTCCAAAGCATTTACTTTAAAGTAAATGAAAGTATCTTACGTTGTGCTTTTCAGTAATATTTAATAAGTTCCAGTAATAATCCTGAATGCATGGAAATTGATAGACTATTTTTATATCGCGGTTTTTCGAATGTGTCATATACTATTGTCTGCCCAGACTAAACAAAGCGCGGAAGTACAAAAAAGTTGTGCGTAGAATTAGAGGATTTATATGTTAATTTGTTCATAATCATAAGCGTTGATAAATGTCTGAGCGGATTACTTACGATTCGATAGACAAATATACAAGCTTAATGGACAGTCACGTTGCAGAATCTCGCACGGATAACTTGGGTTTGGTCACGGGTCGAAAGAGATATTCATGTATTTGTAACGAAGAGGTACTTTTACAATAATTCTTTGTACTACAATATGTTAAATTCAAATAGAATTTAAAGAAGTTTGACAAATATTTTTACTTGATAATATGTTTAAATTATAGGGAGAAGATGATATTCTTGAGGTCCATATTCTGGCACCAGATACATTAAATAATTCAAGTACAGATAGAGAAGGTACATCAAGTAATAGTGAGCAAAACAGATCAAGAAATTATACAAATGAAGTAGAAGAAGAATTAAAGTATGAAGCAGCAAATGGTATTAAATTACTTGTGCCTGTATCTCTTTGTATGTTAGTTGTAATTGCCACAATTAGTTCTATAAATTCTTACACAACCAAAGGACATTATGTGTAAGTACTTTAAACATTTTTATTTTATTCTTATGGTATAGTACATGTTTTATGAACATATGATTTCTTTTAGAATTTACACTCCATTTCATGAAGAGAATTCTGACACAAGTACCAAAGTTTGGCAAGCAATTGTCAACTCTTTGATACTTATGGTTGTCATTGTAATTATGACTGTGTTACTTATTATCCTATACAAATACAAATTTTACAAAGTAATCAATGCATGGTTGATAATAAGTTCCTTAATGTTGCTATCTGTGGTTTCTATAGTATATTGCGAGTGAGTATGATTATTTTATCAATGATATTTTACATGTATATTATCTAAGAAAAATATTTTTTACAGACGAATATTAAAAGCATACAACATACCAATGGACCTGTTCACATTAGGCTTAGTTTCATGGAATTTTGGAGTGGTTGGAATGATATGTATACATTGGCAAGGTCCTCTACAATTACAACAAGCATATCTTATTTTTATCTCTGCTCTAATGGCACTTAATCTTATTAAGTATCTGCCAGAATGGACATCATGGGTTCTACTAGGTGTCATCAGTATTTGGGGTAAAATAGATTTGTTACTAATCAAAAACAAATTCATTGCAAATAAAACAAATTTTTATCACCTTTATGATAAAGATCTGATTGCTGTGTTAACATCAAAGGGACCCCTAAGAATACTTGTTGAAACTGCTCAAGAGCGGAATGAATTTATTTTTCCTGCAATGATTTATTCTTCCTCAATCATGTACACAGCCATGATGACTTATGCTGGCCATGTACAAACAACGACTACCAGCGATACTGCTACTAGTGAAAATATGACATATCGTATGCGTAAGCACGCTGATAATCAAAATAATTCTATATCTGGAGATACAAAAGAAGCTGGATTTATGCCTGAATGGATAGATACATACAGTAAGAAATAAATTTGATGTATTGTATATTTAATTATTGCGTAGTTCAGCGTGTACATTTAATGTTACACTTTATTTTTAGGCGATCGAGGAGCCATGCGGACCAAAAAGATGCGCGAACACCCCTTGTCGCTAACAGAAAAATCAAGTCGACAAGATAATCGTGTAGGATATGAATCACGAGGACAAGTTGCATTTACTGAAGTGCAAGAAGGAGTAAAGTTAGGTCTCGGTGATTTTATATTTTATAGCATTTTAGTTGGAAAAGCTTCAAGTGATGGTGATTGGAATACGACATTGGCTTGCTCCGTTGCGATTCTTATCGTACGTATGTCATGATTTATAATATATGATCAAATAATAAGAGTTTTATTATGAAGCCTTGCTTTCAGGGCCTTTGCTTGACATTATTGTTACTGGCTGTATTCAATAAAGCATTGCCCGCTTTACCGATCTCTATTACGTTTGGTGTAATGTTTTATTTCGTCACCAGAGTAATCGTTGCGCCGTTTTCGGATAATTTAGCAAGCGGGCAAGTGTTCATTTAACTGTAGGTATGATAAGCATTTATAATTTATTACAAAAAAATAGTGCTTAATTATATATTGATCATCTAGCTTTTATATATCCTTTGAATTTGTCGTTGGTAATGTGTCGTTTACAAACATATTACGGATATATTAATCATCTCGTGACATGGTACAAATTAAGATGAAAATGTGCGTTATAAAAACTGGATGATCCAGTATTTTTTAATGGCAGATATTCGTTATCGAATAATTACATTGGATAGATATCTAGTATTTCACAAAAAATGCTCAAAATACAAATATATATATTTAAGATGAATAACAAAAATGATAAATAATAATTGTATTTATCTGATATCCATTATGCTTTAGGTGTGAAGTAACATTTGAAGTTCTTGACAAAGTTTAATCATTCATTACAATTTGTATATTTTCTCCATTTCATAGGATGTAAGAATATTGATAAAAAGTAATTAAATTTATCGAACTATGACAATTCTTATATGTCGTTACATTTAGAGAACATAGGTCTTATGGATCAAGTAAAAAAAAATGCGGTTGATGACCACTGTTTCAGTCGGACACTGAAACATGAAACACGAAGTATAATGTTTGCCTAAACAATTTGCTAAACGTACAGACTCTGCGGCTACAAATTACTAGTACTACTAGCCCTCTAGGAAAATTCCCTGGGTTTTGAAATCTGTTTTCACATCACCATTAATTCGTCATTAATCACAAAATTTATTATTCGCTTAAATGACAATACGTATTGCTATAGGTTTCATTCGATACTAAATAACAAGGATTTAAGTATAAGCTTCGTTAATAACATTCTTATTATTCAGAAAATTTGAGGCAAAATGATACGGATGTTTAATGGAAAGACGCGATTTCTTTATTACCATAATAAAAAATCCTTAGGTTTTAGAATCATACATACTTTTTTTTTTTTTAGAACAATACTGGTCTGACTACATATTTACTAACGATAGAGTCGAGTTTAGGTTCAATAAGTCAATAGTTCATTTAAAATCCAAAAGCACAAAAAGTACTACACTTGAAAAATTGTAATATTCCAACAGGAGAAAAACTATAGAAAGATACTTGTAACTTGTAACAAATAGTCAAATCATACAATTCTATTAATATTACTTTAATGTGTGTTTTTCAATGGAACTGAAACCGGTAGTAATCAAGCAGAAAAAAAATAATATTACATATTTATATTCGTATGAACACGTTAGATAATTTTTTTTCTGGTAATGATATTTAGGATTCAAATATTACATGATTCCTCTGTGTCAGATATTTGTTACCCAAAAATTTCTCTGCCGTTGTACTAATTGTACACATTAATGTGATGGAATGTACATTTTATTACACAATCAATTTCAACGATCTTCATGTAATTGCGCATAAAAAAGTTTTAGGAATAATTTAATTTTTCATTAGTTGAAAGTTGAAATTTCAAAAATTGGACAATTTCGCTCCATTTAGTTCTACATGCTTAATGATAGAGGTCAGATCAGTGAATCGTTTAGTAAAATGGCTGCCATCAGGTGTAGAGTTTATTTGTAAAGATAGAGTTCGTTAAAAGCATTCATTTTAAAGTAATTGAAAGTATCTTACGTTGTGCTCATCAATAATAAAATCCCTTTAATAATCCTCGATGCATAGAAATTAATAAAGTATTTTTATATCGCGGTTTTTCGAATGTGGCCATACACTATTGTGTGTCCAGACTAAACAAAGCGCGGAAGTACAAAAAAATTGTGCGTGGAATTAGAAGATTTTTATGTTAATTTGTTAATAATCATAAGCGTTAATGAATGTCTGAGAGTGATACTTACGATTCGGTAGACGAATATACAAGCCTAATGGACGGTCACGTCGCGGAATCTCGCACGGACGACCTGGGCTTGGTCACTGGTCGAAAGAGGCGTTCACGTATTAGTAATGAAGAGGTACTTTTACAATATCAATCTGTGGATTACAATATGTTAAATTCAAATAGAATTTAAAGAAGTTTGACAAATTTTTTACTTCATAAGATGTACAAATTATAGGTTGAAGATGGTATTCCTGAGGTCCATATTCAAACACCAGGTACATTAAACAATGCAAGTTCAGGTAGGAGAGGTACATCAAGTAATAGTGAGCAAAACAGATCAAGAAATTATAGAGAAGAAGAAGAAGAAGAATTGAAGTATGGAGCAGTACATGTTATTAAATTATTTGTGCCTGTATCTCTTTGTATGTTAGTTGTAGTTGCCACAATTAGTTCTATAAATTTCTACACAGCCAAAGGACTTTATTTGTAAGTACTTTAAAGATTTTCATTTTATTCTTATAGCATAGTATATGTTTTACAAACATATGATTCCTTTCAGTATTTATACTCCATTTCATGAAGAGAGTTCTGACACAAGTACCAAAGTTTGGCAAGCAGTTGCCAACTCTTTGATACTTATGGTTGTCATTGTAATTATGACTGTGTTACTTATTATCCTATACAAATACAAATTTTACAAAGTAATCAATGCATGGTTGATAATAAGTTCCTTACTGTTGTTGTCTATGTTTTCTATACTATATTGCGAGTGAGTATCATAATTTTATCAGTGACTCTTTATATCTTTATTATCTAAAAAAAATATTTTTTTCAGGCAAATATTAAAAGCATACAACATTCCAATGGACCTGTTCACATTAGGCTTAGTTTCATGGAATTTTGGAGTGGTTGGAATGATATGTATACATTGGCAAGGTCCTCTACAATTACAACAAGCATATCTTATTTTTATCTCTGCTCTAATGGCACTTGTTTTTATTAAATATCTGCCAGAATGGACAGCATGGGTTGTACTAGGTGTCATCAGTATTTGGGGTAAAATAAATTTGTTACTAAGCAAATATAAATACATTGCAGATGAAACAAACTTTCTTATTACCTTTTCCATAAAGATTTGATTGCTGTGTTAACACCAAAGGGGCCCCTAAGGATACTTGTAGAGACTGCCCAAGAGCGGAATGAATCTATTTTTCCTGCATTGATTTATTCTTCTACAATCATGTACACTGTTATGATGACTTATGCTGGCTATGTACAAACAACAATGACTACTAGCGATACTGCTACGGGTGATAATACGACATATCCTGTGCGTAATCAAACAGATAATCAAAATAATCCGGCATCTGGAGATACAGAAGAAGGCGGGTTTACACCTGAATGGATAGACACACATGGTAGGAAATAAATCTGATGTATTGTATATTTAATTATTGTAATTTAATGTAAAGCGTAATTATTAGGTGATAGAGGAGTGAGGCGGGCACAAGAAGTACGCGAAAACACCTTGTCGCTAACAGAAAGATCAAGGCAACAAGATAATCGCGTAGCACGTGAATCACAAGGACAACAAATTGCAGTTACTGAAGAGCAGCGAGGAGTAAAGTTAGGTCTCGGTGATTTTATATTTTATAGTGTTTTAGTTGGAAAAGCTTCAAGTTATGGTGATTGGAACACGACATTGGCTTGCTCCGTTGCCATTCTTATCGTACGTATATCATGGTTTGCAATATATGATCAAATAATAAGGGCTATATTATGAACCTTTTTTTTTTTCAGGGACTTTGCTTAACACTATTATTGCTGGCTATATTCAAGAAAGCATTGCCTGCTTTACCGATCTCTATTACGTTTGGTTTAACATTCTATTTCGCCACCAGGGTAATCGTTGCGCCGTTTGCGGATAGTTTAGCGAGCGGGCAAGTGTTCATTTAACTGTAGGTATGATAAGCATAACATTCATAATTTATTACAAAAGAATAGTGCTTATTTATATATGATCATCTAGCTTTTATATTTCGTTTAAATTCGTCGTTCGTAATGTGTCATTTACAAACTTATATCACGGATATATTAATCATCTCGTGACATGGTACAAATCAAGATGAAAATGTGCGTTATAAGAACTGGATGGTCCAGTATTTTTTAATGACAAATATTTGTTATCGAACAATTAAATTGGATAGAAATCTAGTATTTCACAAAAAATGCTCAAGATACAAATATACATTTGTAAGACGAATAACAAAAACAATAAATAATAATTGTATTTATCTGATATCCATTACGCTTTAAATGTGAAGTAACATTTGAAGTCCTTAACAAGTTTTAACCGTTCATTACAATTTGTAATTTTCTCCACTTCATAGGGTGCAAGAATATTGAACAAAAATAATTAAATTAATCGAGCTATGACAATTTATTATGTATCTTTACATTTAGAGAACATAGATCGCATAGATCAAGTATAAAAAAAGCGGTTGATGGTCATTTTTTTTCTTTCTTTTTTTCTCGGAAATTGTATGAAAGATGAGGTATAATGTTTGTCTAAAGAATTTGCTAAACGAACAGACTTCGCGGCTACAAATTACTAGTACCATTAGCCGTCCAGGATAATTCCTCGGGGTTTGAAGTCTGTTTATACACAGCCATGGAATTCGTCATTAATCACAAACTTGATTATCCATTTCAATGACAATACGTATTGCTATAGGTTCCATTCGATACTAAACAACAAGTATTTAAGTATAAGCTTCGTTAATAACATTCTTATTACTCAGAGAATTCAAGGCAAAATGATCTGGCCGTGTAATGGAAAGGCGCGATTTCATTACCATAATAGAAAATCCTTGGGCTTTAGAAGCGTATATGCTTTTTTTTTCTTTTTCTTTTTCTTTTTATCAAGAAGCAGTTTCATAAATAGAGCGGATATACATTTTGCCGAGAATAATCGATAATATCAGAGTTAGCTTTTACTAACAATTCTCTCATTGCCATAAGCATCGCATAACGATTCCAAGTCAACTTTAACATCGCTGTTCCTTTTCGTCTTTACAAACTTTGCCGCAAAACATAGTGTATACATATACAATATATATTATATATAAATCCCCGGAACCGGAAGAACTTCAACAGCGATATGATATCATTTGCACTTCGTAAAGTTATGATAATTCTATAAGTTTATAACTACATACTAGGAGGAAGTTCGTTATTTTTTCTTCTTTTAATATCCAGTCAATCTTCAGTACAATGATGTGTAAAAGACGCTATTCGACAAAAAAATAAACGCGATCACTTATGAAATCTAATTATTATCACGAGCATAAACGCCCGATTTATTATGGTCACCATGGTTGTGCGCACAACAAATTATGTTCATATAGTGCGTATCTTGTAACAATACTGGTCTAGCTACATATTTACTAGCGATAGACTCGAGTTTAGATTCAATAAAATCAACAATTCATTCAAAATCAAGAAGCAAGAAAGGTACTACACTTGGAAAATTGTAAAATTCTAACGGGAGAAAAACATTAGGAAAATATTTGCAACCCGTAACAAATCAAATTATATAATTCCATTGATAATTTAATGTATGATTTTCACTGGAATCGGATATCGAGAATGTCTTCGGGATATATCAGATCTTTGTTTCCTCTTAAATATAAATTTCACAATACTCTTTTTTTTCTGTTACTAATGCTAAGAACAAAACAAATATTAAATACAGTCTTATAAACAATAAACTTTTGGAAATGTATTTTGGTAAATATATAATAATTATCGCAAAAAGTGGTAACTATACTTTGCTAATATTTTTCCCACTTTAGCTTTTCTCCAGTTCATCGATATAAAAAATACATAACGAATTATAAATATCTTCTATGCGATCACCTGAATTTGTTCATTCTTCTACACTCGTCGTATATACTTTTATTCTTTTGATGTTTAACTTGTCCCGTATTTACTGCTTTCGAATGTTCCACGCCTGAAGAACGAACTAAATTCCAGCAGCGATTGTTTATCTATGTTGCTTAAGTTGCCGTTGTACTTGTAGAGAGGTTCACAGTGTGGCAATTCCGAACAGACTTGAATCAACCGCCGTAAATACTCTTCTAGTCGTTTTCTACGTTGCCGCGCCACAACTTCATACCTTGGAAAAACTTGACGAGGTGGAAAGCGTATTGCTGCTACCTATATAATCAAAGGGTATAAAACCGCTGAAGAAATTATAAACTAACATAAAAAAGTTTCTTCTTTCCATATTTCTAATATTTTTAATGATCACTACAATTATGAAAAATCATAATCACTTTGATGTAAAGTAAAGTGTTTGAATATTGAAATCATTTATAATAGGTACTATAATCGCTTGATGTAATCATATGTAATTGTAGTTGTTGTTATGAAACCATTTCCGAACACCAAATGATATTATTGCCACAAAACATGACAATAAGTGGTTATAATGAAATCATTATTATTGTTGTTATTGCTGTCGCTATTATAGTAGAATTATTTAGAAATACTATAGATGATTAGGGTTACCTCGTGAAACAATTTTTGGATAATAAAAGAGATTATAGTCGTTTAGATTTAAAATATCTCAGTTGAAGAAATAAAGCATTAAAAAGTTTTACTTACTTTGCTACCATACTTTTGACGCATAGAAATATACAACTCTCGAAATCTTCTGTATCTACGCAAAAGTGTCCAGCTATCATCCTGTGCCACAACACGTACCTCATATTCATAATGACTGGACGTGCCAGCTCCACGTATCACGTAGGAAGGTATACTAACGATCATGTTAATCACACTGTCGTAGTCGGCGTCATTTGCTATTAAAGACGGCAGAGATCTCGTAATTGTCAGGGAATATGGACTACTTAAGCGATCACCTCGATTTTGACTCTAGATAAAGATACAGTGGATAATATAGTGGATAATTTTAAACTTTTAGAATTTTAATTAGTTTCCAATTCTAAAGTTGTTTACGAAAAATTACCGTTAAATATACTGTTGAATATCCTCTTCCTGATGAAATTCGAGGAGCAACCGATTCCGACAAATTCTCCTCACCAATAGTATTAGGCCTGTGATTCCTGAGAATTGGAGATCGCGTTGTGGCTACGGTCAACAGGGTAGCCGAGTTAGTTGTGGATTCCATATCACGACATGTTATTGTTTCTACATTTTGTGTACGATCGTTTGCGTCACCGACTACCAATCTCTCTTCACCACACTGTGACTTAGATTGTTGCTTGAGATTATTTCGTTCATCCTCCAACAATGACACTTCTAATTCTATTTGCTGCTTTTGGAGATCTTGTAAAATTGCAATTTGTTTATTCAGATCTTCTTTGGAGGGCGTGTTAGCCTCCAGGCACCTCATCACCATCATTCGTTGACGAGCGATTCTTTGGTTCAATCGTTTCATTCCTGGATTTTGTTGCACCGGCGACTCTAGCGAATCTTCAGGAATATCCTCCTCCGTAATAGAATTTGACGAAGATTTCAATTCTGTTTTCTCACCGTTAGTGCTACCATTACATTTCTCTGACTTAATGATTGTATCTATCGAAGACTTTCTATTCAAATTTAATAAACTTTTGCCTTCTGCCTCACACATTTTAGCCCTATCACTTTCTAGATGAACCTCCGGAGAATCTTTCTGCTGCTTGTCCGTTTCCGTTTGCTTATTATTCGGTGGTGCCTGAGAATCTTTTACTTCTGAATCTTCGAAAGGTATTCGAGGTTCGGGCGAATCAGCCGCAGCTGTATGAAAAGTATCCGCTGTATCTATGGAACTTGGAATAGTATGTGGCAGTAGACTCAAAGCAGAAGCTATCTGAAATTTCCTATTGCACCCATCCTGAAACGACCGAGTCCCACCGTTTAAAAGAACATCATCACCGCCCAAGGAACGATCACCAGGGGAAGCGGGCAATGCACGTTTCAGATTCAACGACAGGCTCTGCTTTCTTTTTAAGATTTCCTGTAACTGTTCCTGACTTCGTTTTGCGAGTAACAGTTTCTTCTCTGTGTTTCCTTCTCCCTCCAACTGAAGTCCGAAATATTCAATATTCCATAGCAATGAAACAAGTTAATTAGTATTAATCAAAATACTTACTTCCAGATTAAGCATATGTTTTTGTTTCTTAGCTATCTCTATCAACTCTTCCTCCATTTTATCTACTTTGCATTGGTGTTCATTAAGAGACTTCACTTTGTTTTGCAGCTCAGTTTCCAGAACAGCAAGTTCCTTTTTCTGAAAGGTAGATGTTTTACAGTTTAGTCTTAATTCTCGATTCTTCTAGGATAGCTTGTTAATTGTAGCAATCAAGAAACTATTAATCACAGGAAATTCGCATTTTTATCGAATTTGTATAATTTTGTAAAAAGCTTAAGGAAACACGATTTTAAGATCTCAAGAAGACTTACGCCTTGTTCTAATTTCTAGAATTAGCTGGCGCTTTAAAATTATAATTAGGCTAAGGAACAGGCACAGTTATAGATTCACTTACATGGTGATTAACAAGCTCTCTCACTGCGTCAACGCATTTATCATCATTCAAACTCGACCAAGATTCTGGCAAACTGCCGTCACTACCAGCACCGTCGTCCGTCTGAAATGGTACATTTTTCTTTCTAAACTGAAAAACTGTGAATCTCTGTTTCTATATTAGTACTTCATTGAATTTATATTTCCATAGAGGGAGGGAAGCACCAGAAAGACGAGTAAGAAGGTAATTAACAAAAATATGAAATAATTAGGACAAGATGCTGGGTTATATTTTGCATGCGATTACTTTTTTCTTTTCTTTTGCCGTTTCTTTCGGTAGTTCGTGCCATCGGACTACGGTCTACACGTGCCGCATGTTATGTCGAATTTTTCTGTCTGGAGTCTCTTACCTTCTCCCACCACTGATGGAATCTTTGAGCGCGTTCGTGATTGCTCATGAACTCTTGAAACTGACGATGCTTGGACTGCAATGTTGTGCGCAGAGAGGCAACTTCCCTACATAAATTTTCTACCTAGTACCACACACACACAGATATCGATGCATTAACAAAAACATAACTGAAAGAAATGTAGTTTAAACACGTTCCATTTTTTTTTCTTTCTCTCTTTTCCGTCCAATTTTCTTTTTCTTTTCCATTTATCGTGCATCCGCGTAGCGGACGCGTTTCGAATTTACGCGTGAAATAATAAGAACGGAAAATAAAAGGTTTTATAAATTACCATGTGCACAGATACTCGGTTATCGGTTATGAGAGAAGAATGATGTTCAATGGATAAAAATAAAAAATGAAAGCATGCCATTTTCTTTATGCGTCAACGATAAACGTATGGAGGGACTACGTGACGTTATTGCAGAGGTCAGTTCATACGAGATTTATTGAAATATTCAGTGGAATGTAACAAAAAATGAATGGCAAGAAAGAAAAGAAATAACAGAAACGATGGAAATAATCGCGACTATACATTACCTTCGAAATTTCTGTTAGTTAGGTCTTTAAATCCCACATCAGCACTTGGCAAAGTGCACGTGCGGACGTACCCCGATAAAATTGTTAACAAGATACACTGGGTTTGTTAATCGGGAGCGTTAATTCTCTCGACCGTGTACGTATGATACTTAATAGAATATGAGTGAGAAATAGAATATAGAAGTGTGCGTGCAATATTATATCGTGGAAGATCGAAAGCCAATTTTCGTAAGAAAAATTTATTAATCAACAGTACTCGTATATATGTATATATATAATATATATATATCATATATATATAA
>NW_016908520.1:605259-617348 GCF_001483705.2 Eufriesea mexicana | reverse complement strand
ATATATATAATATATATATATAATAACAACAGTTCTTTCTCGCATAACAAACCCATATATATATGTATATATATATAGTCGTTTCTACAAAAAAACAAGCCCAGATATGTACATAACGTTTCTTTTTACTCTGTTCACTGTAACAATCGTCTACAAGGTACTTAACGTATAACATTCCACGGAATGCCATATTTGTCCGGCAATATCTCGTCAACACTGGCACTTTTATTGTATTCAGGCAACTTATCGTTATTAAGCTTTTCTATCTAATTCGCTAGGAAAAAGATAAGCGTTAAACTTTCTACAGCCGACTATCGTCTGCGTGAAATTAGGCGCACTTTGTAATAAAAGCCCGTAATAGAACCTGTATAAAGACGAGCAAATATAATATAAAAAAAATGAAACCTTTGTTTTATACATTAAAAACGATTCAATTATATCGGACAAATATTGTCTCGTTAACAATGGAATTGTACATTAGTTACATTATATTACATTCAGGCGAAAACCCTGATATACAATGTCGTTTGCTTTGGAGCACCATAAGCTTTTTTTTACTCAGTTACTAAATCTATCGTAAACTAAAGTGAAAAAATGTAAACATCATCAAGGCTGATGATATAGCTCTTTCCTTTCATACTTGAACACCTTAGTTGTTCAAGTACACCTGTGAACATCTGACGGAGAACATGAACGTGAATTAACGAATGCGTGTTCTCTGATGGTTTTGCACACGTCTTCTGGGGTCACATGTCTAACGGGCAAACGTGCGAGTAGATGATGATGTTGCCAGACAAGCAAATAAGGACACCGAGAGCAATAAGGACGAGGTAGAATTGATACTTGATCGAGATTACGTTCAAGTCTGGAGACGGCGCATCCGAGTCACTTACTTGCGTCATTTCGTCCCGTCGTTCTTGCTCCAGGAGGTGACGTCGTGTACGTAATTCACGTTGCCTAGATACTCTTTCCATTGGGCTCCCCATTCACGTTCCAACTCGCGCTGCGCTCCTTCCAGGGCCTCTCTTCTTGCAGCCCATCTTTCTTCGCGTTCTTCCTGTTCCCTCTATGCAAATTAATAGAAATAGCTTGTCGTTTCTTATACTTTTCTAACACTAATTTAAACATTTCTATAGAAAGATGGTGCTCTGTTATAACATATAGATTTCCTTAATTTCATGCTATAATAATAATATTTTAAAATGTTCTGAGTTTGATTGAAATAGGAAATACTATTTTATAACACCAATTAATCAATACACAAACCTTGAAATCTTCTTTTTCCTTGATAAGGGCAGCCTTCTGCTGTTCCAGTTCTTCGAGTGCTCGGAGATCTTCACTCGAATTTAGAAGGTTATCGCTAGAGGACGAAGCATGCAAATCCGAGACACTCCAACTCAAGAGAGACAATCTTGAAAGATTGACGACCGTGGATTGTAAGTTACCGTTACCCGTTCCACCTTCCTTTCTCAGTTTTGCCGCTTCAGCTGGATCATTATATCGAAACATATTGTTTCGGCCAAGAAGGATAATACAGCCTTGCGACAATCGTGTCGGCTTATCTACTTGAGCGGTGTTGATCCAGCAATGGGGAGAAAGGGGATGAAGGGTAGCCACACCGTTATCTAGCTCTACCACACAGTGTTCTGGTTCGACATCCGCACCAGTCAATACAATATCCTGTTTAATAAGTATTTCAGATCACGGTTCATACTGAAATTGGAAAATTTTGACTTGCAATGGAAATTATGAACTGGACGATTACCTGCGTAGTTGGTGCTTCTTCCGTTCCCACTAATGTTCTTCCCTCTTTCAGATGGTAAAGTGTAACACCAGTGCTAAGAAGGTCATCATCGATTCCTACTAAATGCGGCATTTCCGAGTCCAAGACTACACCAACGCCGCTCTTTCGGAGGCCTAATGCTTTCTGCTCTTGGAGAATCTGTTGCGTTTCTCGCCACTTTTCCGTCCATTCTTCCGTTAACACTTTCTCCTGCTCTTGTTTCTCATGAATCTGTGCTAACAATACTTGCGGTGGTCTTTCAACGCTCTGCGATAAACAGGTAAAATTTCATCTTGTAACATAATTCTGCCTTAATTACTAAAAGAGAAAGTATATGTTTTTTAATACTTGCCATATCTTTTCCAATAAGTGACTTTAATTTTTGTATTTCTTCCCTGAGTTCCCTGATCAATTTCACATTTGGATCTTCGTTGATGGTTGGCTTATTAATGATGTTTTTCGCTCGGTTAGCATACCTGAGCGTACTGAGAGTCTCACCGTAATTACAATCAGCTGGACTAATAGCAGCTATCATAATCGTCTTAGAGTTACCTCCAAGCGAATCCTTTAGCAACCACGTCAGCACACTGTCTCGATAAGGTATGAAGACGTTACGCTTAGAGGAAGAAAATGCATCGCCTGCAGAACTCAATTCCGCAAGCGCTGATATCACAGAACCTAAAGTCACCAATGACTTATTAATGTGCGCACCCTCTTTTAGTCGCTGGCCCGTTGCACCCGTTGCGTTTGCACGTTCGCTAAACGGACACAAGGAAACAGACGTAAATATAAATTTATATTCCAACTATATCTATGTAACTTTCTTTTCGAAAATGTGTGCAAAGAGTTCAGGTATATTATATCAAACCTATTCATTTATTTAATAATTTATGAGGCCTTTCTTAATCAAATATTCATTATTTTATTATAGCATAAAATTAAAAGAAAACGACATTCAATAAGTAGAGCTGATTTCCAATTTGGTTTTTTCTTTCTATTTTTTAATTTTCCTTCCACAAACTTTTTGCTCACATCTTTCTGCGTATTTTTTTTCAGATGATTAAAACAAAAGATTATCCTCAAGATAGTCTTGACTACCTTCCAGCCAAGTCGACAAGATGCACCTTGGAAACGGTCTCCGACGGCATATTACCCTCAGATAGTCCAGCTTGCACGAACGTGATCGTAAAAATCGCGTGACTCCTACTGCTCACATCGTTCATATTTGTGCTTGCTGTAGTTCTGTGCGTATTACCTCTCACCATGCATTCCTACGAGCGGGGGGGGGAGAGGGGGGCAACTCTTTGTTTAAAAACTATCACTCTTAAAATTATTGTAGTGGAACGAGCAGGAAGTGGAGGTCGGGTTCATTTACCTGAATGTCTGAATAATCATACACGAGATGGCTAGACAAGTCTTGAACATAAGGCCCTCTCTTCGGATGCTCTCGAACTCTGAGAGAATGAGACTGTGACTGGTCCAGTCGCAGTAAGTCCTTCACTCTCTCATTATGTATTTCCAAGAAAGATACCTCAGTTCTGTACGATGCACCGCTCTCTTTTCCAGCTGCCATTCTGGCGAACAGTGTCTTACAAATCCGTGGTATCAATCCCTGAGCCTCCTAACACCGAATACAACAAAATGGTTAGAAGCTGAAGATTGTATTATTTTCTAGGTGCATATGTATGAGGAAAAATTCGTAGAAATCTGACAACCAGTGAAAGTGCAAGCAAATATTTTCAAAGTAACGTAATAGATTACTGTACCGATGTAAAAACAAATTATGATCAACTGATCAGAATGCATCAGAGCGTATTAATATGTTAATAATATGCTAATTGTGTCATTATAATCTTTCCTCTGCAGATGAAATTGGATGAAGAACGTTATGAGATTCAATATTCAAAACAATCGAATACTTCATGTACAGGTAAGTATTCCAGAATTATTTGGATATCAAATGAGTAATGGGATTTAATTTTCGTCATTCTTTTTTAGAGAAACAAAAGAAGGAGGAACAATTAGAATATTACCGGTGTGCCCATCATAGTGAAGGTCTTGCCAGATCCTGTCTGGCCGTAGGCAAAGACGCAGGCATTGTAGCCCTCAAAGGCACTTTCTATTACGTCCGTACCAAGATCATAGAAAACCTAAAAAAAAAAAAGAGGTATCAGCAATTTATTTTTAACCCCACGTTTTACGTGTATATCTAATACATCCTACATGTACATCTGGTAGTACCGATTGACGAAACAGTTTTGCTATCAAATTCTCTTGAAATAATTTTAACAAGTAATTAAACGAATCGAGACTACTAATAATTATTCGGTAATTACACTTATCGCGTTTAATTTTACAACTGATAAAACTAAGATATTTCATATCTTACGTGATATGTAATTATTTGTAAGTACACGATAAGGATTAAATTGGGCTTATCGTTTTCTTAAAAATTAAAAAATTATTTGGATACGATATCTGAAATTGAAAAAAATAAAATACAAAAAATTCAGATAGGATCTGTTTTTACGACAATGGTTACTATACTGGTACACGGTTGTCGGTCTTCTATTCTAATTCTGATCGTGGCTCATTGTTAGAACATTGCTCAATGCGATTTTGTGACTCAGTTTATCGCGATACTGTATATCTTTTATTTCAAACAAATTAGAAATACAGCAACACGATATTCTGTCATTAGATGAAATGTGATTTTTAACATTGAAACAGCAAATAATTTAAAATGCTATTGATAGTAATAAAGATATCGGATATTCAAGTAAGGTGTGATTTTCAAGTATACGATAGTCTTTATCTCTTCTATGCTATCCAATAGTAGTACATTATTAATTTCGAATTAATAGCTTTATAGCTCGGAAAAAGTGAATTAATATACACCTCTTCCTGGGACGCATAGTTCTCGTCGTTTGTGTCGTAGGACCAATAAGAGTGATCAAACGTGAAGTCTTTGTATTTCTCCCTGTCGATTTCTCTGGAACTACCAGGTGTCTGAAAATAAAATTTATATCGTTAGTATAATTTTTCAGTCAATACTACTAAACAATGTAAAAAAAAAAATAATTGTTCCTATTGGGATTATAGTATAATTGTAATTGTAAAATAACATTTAAAGAGAATATATAAGATATATATATTCTCTTTTAAATTATTTTATTATTATAAGGTATATCTATCTTTGAGTACTCTAGAGTGACTGACCGACTGGTGACAGTATCAAGAGGGTACGTGATGCAGTTTGCCTAAACCTCCAATTCTTATCTAATGTTTATATATAATAAATAAAATATTTTATCAATTGATTTATATGGATCATTAACAAAATTTTTCTACACAAATAGTCAAGTAAAATTAATACCACGTCGAATTGATTGATTATTAAAAAAGAAAAGTTTGATAAATTGTGAAAGGTCAAGAGCCGATATGATGACTGATGTCAAAGAAGCGCATCACCCACAAGTGGTCGGCAAATAATAAGCCGTTATGTCACGTACAATCGTTAGACTGCATCCCACATAACTAATCGTATACTATCAAGAACCACTCCGTACATTATGCAACACAAAGCGAACAGCAGGCAATTAAAAAGTAAAACTCCTTATGTTTACCCATCATGCAATCGGCAATAAGCAGAGAAGTTAAGGTGAAGATCGTTATCGATCAAGAATCACGATCGACATGCTCAATACCACATGAAATTTGTGGCTCGTCCTTGGGAGAAATGTTAAAATGTTTGAGTCATCGTGTTCTGTATTTGAGGTCATTGATTTCGCACAGTATCGCGAATTCATTGTTCTTTGTTCCGATATTGAATGATAAATGAAATTATCGTAATAAATAATTCGATTTGTTCAATACCGTTTCTTTTTTTTGGTTATGAAATCAACAATAGTTCACGCGCCATAGAGTACATCATGATTTCCATCATGAAGAATGAAAACATATTAATTATATGATATAATGGTAAACAATAATCATGAATTATGTAAAACTGAGACTGGCGAATCTTCGATCATGAAATATATAAACTGCTCATAGAAGGTCAAAAATAATCGTATCTAAACATCAAGTTCGTGTATTCTTAACGCTGACTCATTCGATGGAAGGAAAAATGTGCAAAGAATTACGACAAATAAATAAAATGGAAACTTTTATTAGTATCATACGTGAATCAAATTCATTCCGTATTAATTAGGACAATATAATTAGCTTTGCGGTCTACGCGTTACTTCTGCAAAAATGCAACAATTTGAACTGTATATTAATCGCAATATGATTGGTTAGTTTTGTGGTTAGTGTCGTGCGACAGAAAGCGACTCGTCCGGGATTGGTCCAGCAACGATTTTCGCACTTTCTCCGATCAGATGACGTACCGTTCGCTATCTTACTCGCGAGATCTCGGTCAGAGATTTCGCTTGACAAGCATGGATATCAGTGATGTAACACTAAACAACAAATAGTCTTAGGATGGTAAAAGGAGATTCTGCACGTCCGCGAACAATATACGTTGCGGTCACAGTGACGTTAATGGGTCAATAGCCGAGGTTCGTTCGACCAGAAATTATGACACGAATCGAGCTCGGAGCGTTTTAACGGCGTGGCGGTCAACGGTAGTACAGGACGAAAAAAAAAATCGTTCTACAGTCTAGAAATCTTTTTAGAAAGTTCGTTCGCAATCATTAAGGACGAACTGCACAAAGATTGGATGGAATCATTTATTGCGAATAACGTACAATGTTTGAACAAGGAAAACATTTAACCTTAATAAGTAATAATTTTTTTTTTTTCTATAATGTCATTAGCCATAACTGTTAGATATTACGAAATACCTTAGTGTTAAATATCCGTGTCTTCTTGCCATCCATTTGTACGATCATCTTTGCATTCATCGCCAACTCCCTGGAATATAAATTTGATAGATTCACACTCTTAACCATAAAACTGAACACTTCAAATATTCACTAAGGCTATCACGAATCGTGAAATATATATATAAAAAAAAGGTCAGAAGTGATATGAAAGATTCACAATAACGTTAGATACGGAACAAATGACAGCAGGTGGCAGAATCCTGTCGTTCAGTCGTCATTCGCACCGTGGATCGATCGAAACCATATGATTGATCGTCCCATGGAACGAGTTACTTTCGAAGGTCGAAGGTTCGCGAATTGCAACGAAAACATTTTTGCGGACATTGTCATCCGAATTATGTTGCAGGCCTTGACAAGCTGCTCAACCAATCGCAGAAGCTGCGATCGAGAAACAAGCTCCGCAATGAATAAAAAGTATCCGTATAGCAAAACGTCAATAATTCGTCACAGGTTATCACTAGTTGCATAGCACGCACCTTTTGTTAAAGGGACGAACTCTCACGGCTACCTTCACTGAAGCCATGGCTATATGAAACGCATGGACTTCGTTGCGAGATGGTGTACCGTATCTTTATCACTTTTTCGTTCCGTTTTTCAACTCGCGTTACGCGAACACGAAGTTTCTCGCCGCACTACGTAGACAGCACATCGTCGACGGATCTTGCCGTGCTACGAAACGTCGTCGTCGTCGACCCTCACGCACGACGAACAACATCATCCTCAACACGCTCTCGATAGACGGACGACTGCTGGCAAGCCGCTGTTCGAGGCAAAAAATTGCGTTTCCGCGCATGCGCGTACACGCGCGGATCCCTAATTTCAAGTGATCCGCACATTTGCTCGTTCTTCGTAACGGCAGATAGAACACGCAGCGAAACACAAGTAAAGGAAAAAAGCGGGAACGTGAACAGAAAAGATGGAGTGAAAAAGAGGATGGAATAACGAGAAGAAGGATAAAGTGAATCGACTACGAAACTGCAGAAAAAGAAAGGGAGACGGTCAAACAGGTTTTATATTCCCCTTCTACGGAATGTGACGTCACCGTAAGATCGGTATGGTAGGCAGTGGTGGAGAGTGAACGGAGAAGGCGAGCCACCCACGCAGCAAACCGAGAGAACTAAATCAAACGCTTTGCGGTTTCTCTAAGCGCGTAACAGCGGTTGTGCGAAGAATTCATGTCGTTTTGTTATCCAGCTGGAGATTACGCATCATCGGTGGGCACAAATCCAGGACAAGAGTAGGATACTGTAGGCACCTGCCCACGATCGCAAATAGAAAATATGTCATAGGCGGCGCTATGTTCGTCGGAAATGCTTACGTTAAACGTACGCTGCAGGTCAACGGACCTTTCGAAACTTTGGCACAACTCGTAAAAGGAGGAAACCTTTGGGACGTGTATTATATTTCCGAGGGAGTGAGAGAGTATTCATCGCGTGTTGACCTGGCAGTGTCGATTTAACTACCTGTCTGAAAACGGGTCCGACAACTCTCTCGCAAGGCGTAATTTGTCACGTGCAGAATCGCCTATCTGCGACCACTGTCAGTATAAACAAAGTCTCCTCTCTCCTCATTCACCGACTCAGTTCTAAATTCGAGTCCTGTTGTACTTCTAAATAAATTTACGTATAGGACCATTGTTAGTTTTCGGTGAATGCGTAGAAACACACAACTTCGTTCGTTATCAATGAAAGAGCAACGACACCTGTGTTACTATGAATAAACATTATTCCTAGCTCATGCAGTGCATGTATATTCATATACACGTATAGGAATAATTGTTCTCTTAATAAAAAAACGTTATAACGGAATTTTTATAGTATTCTTACGTGTAACTCGAGCATTTGAAAGAATTTTATAGTAGAAAGTATTAAATGTCGTTTTCAAGATTAGATTCATACCAGTGAGAGAGCATAATCGAATTCTGCTGCGGTAATTATAAAACCGGCACCTGACATCAAGAAGCACGGCCTGGTCATAAAACGGGAGCCTTGAAAAGTCGAGTTATATGATATGCTCGGTGCATAATGATTCATAGCCGATTGAACTGACGTAATCATATCTATGTGCTACAGGAGTGCTACAGAAAAACGTGTCGATCCTTTGGCTCTGTTTAGGCAAGATACTTCCCGTAGACCCAAATATGGCAACAGACGATCGTCACTTGTCCATTCTTGCGGCCTTGTATCATTGTTATTCGAAGAGTTCGATGACGTTTAAAAGTAACAAAAAGTGTTCGCAGATAAATTCAGAACGATACGTCGAAGACTTTACCGTTGGTTTATACGTCACAACGATAACCCATAAAAATCTCTTATCGCTATGCTAAGCATTAAAGGCGTTCTAGAAGCTTAGGTTGTTATCTCGTAACGTTAATATATGTTTGGCTACAGCTGTAAGTTAATCAAAATTCACTGCTACCATCTATATCAATTCATTTAACGCCAATATCGATACATTTTTAGGTTCTGTATTACTCATCCTTCGTGTATAAACATTACACCAATCTAAAAAAGAAAAGGAGAAGAGGAAACGATATGACTATCTATAACCTTTAAATCGGTAATTGAAATATTTATGAAAAACAAAATTTTAATTGCTTGTCATATAAATAACGAAATCTTACCGTTGTCTCAACAATTTTCTATTTCCATAATTTCCATGAAAAGAAAAAGTCGTGTCAATGTGAAGTTGTAGCTTGTGCTGCCGTGTGGCGTTCTTGCGAACTAGTGATCGGAATTCAGCCGATAATACAGAGAGCTATGTTCGATCGTCAAAGCAGAACAGGAGGGGAGGCTTGCGACGCAGCATGGTGGCGCGGCCAGTCAGGGTTAGTTCATTTGAAAAACGAAGCCGAGGCCTAGCATCAGTCGGGTGGCAACTGTCGAGCATGTGCGTCGTCCCTTGTGCCTGTTTAATCGCGTCATAAATCGCACATAGAACGCAATTGCATGTACACCCCAGTACGTGAACGAACGATAGTCAGTTCGCGAACATGTGATTTTGACAGAGAACACGGTTCGTCGACGCTCGTTACCGCGTGCGTGAAAAGTGAAGGTTTTTCCGGCCGGATATATCGTTACCCTGCAGCAGCCTCGTTCGAGGGGGTGGAGAATAATGTTCTGAACCGTGAGCCACGCACATCATGGTTGCTAAGCACTTCACGCAGGGTAAGTTTCCTAACCGTTCAATTCCTTCCAAGCGATGTTTCGTTTCCCGTATGTAACTACATTTCCGCGAGTTTTTGTCGATCTGATAGAACACAGGAATACATCTCGGAATCGTTGCGTACCCTAAAGGTGAAAACGTGCACACGTAATCACCATGGTGCACCAATACGGTGCGTGGTGGGTGGCGCAACTCGATCATAGTAATAATAATAATAGGAGTAACAGTGGTACTAGCAAGGGCGACTCGAGTCACCTTGTCTCTACTATTATGATATTTTCATAGTTCGTGACACGTATAACAGACATTTTAGCGTAACCAAATATTATTCGAACAACGTAGTAGTCTATCCTTATTTTTCATCGATTATTTAAAATGTGTTTTGTGGTAGTAAATCTTAATTATTCGTTATGGTAATCGTCATGGTGAATATTTCTCAAAATTTATTGTCAAAAATAAAAATCGTAATTTTATAAACTGTATAATCGACTAGCGTGTATCTACTATATACGAGACCTAAACTCTTATAGTTGATTCGCGTTTTTGACTAAAGTTCGTTAGTCTGGGTGGAGTAGCATTGACCGATTGTTCTGTGGGATAAGCTGGAGCTTGCGTGAGTCTGATGTCAAGTTCGTGGTGGCTTTTAAACCGTTCGTTCGATGTCCCATCGATCGACACTCGACGTAATCTTACTCGCGCGTGCCCTTCTGAACACGCATGTTTTTCTGCATGAAATCGAGGGGACAAAGGCAAAGGGAAAAAATAGGTTGAACTCCCTTGCACATTTTGCAAGACATATTGACCATCCGCTATTTCTTTAAAACCTAACCTCTTACGATGTGATTATTTTCGTACGGATAAAATTTTTTATTTCGTACAAATTTTTATTTTTTTTTCTATAAAATGTATCGCGAATAAATTATGTGGAGTTAAGGGACGTTGGGAGAAGTTCAAACGGAATTATTTACTTTTCTAATCCGCCAACCGATGTGTGGGATATCTGTCGGTATCCCACAGCCCTTTTAGTACGTAATGCGACATCTGGCGACTTTTTAGCACGTGATAATTTTCGACATAATTGAGGGTTACCTTTAACGTTATTTCGTCGCGCACGATAGGTGCAAATGTCATTAATTTTTCACAGAAGCTCAATCGAAGAAGGCGTTCTACGGTGCGCAATGATTCTTCCGCTCTGAATCCGGCAACCCTTCCTTTCTTCTATATATACCCGCAGTGCAGTGATACGTCCAGGGATTTCCATCTTTCACATCGTTTCTTTTGAATTCTTGTATCGCGTTGGTCGATAAAGAACGCACGTTCCTTTGTGCCTTTAAGTGTGCCTTTCCATTTATCTCTGGCACAATTTTGTAAAGATTCGATACAAAAATATCGCTGAATCAGTCTCTGTTGCAGCGTGTCGAATTCTAGAACCCGCAACTTATGACATAACCTCAAACTATTCTCAAGCGTAGAATTTCGTCGTAGGTTTTCCTAACTACGAATAACTATATAGTCAATGTCTAACTTTTCTTTTACCGTTTTCTGCCTAATTTTATTTTCATCGTTCGTCGACTATTGAAAATAATCCCGAGTAGAAGCAAATATTCTTATTTGTCAGGTATTCGGGGGAAAGAAACTTCAGAATTCGAGACTACGTTTCTTTCGTCAGAAAGATCATGGGTCCGTTGAAGGCTCGTAAAATGTTTCACATAAAAACGGCCTTTTTTTGTGACATGCGATCCAGTTCTGCGCCGAGCGAGCAATACAATCTCGTCGTTCGTACACAATCAGCATTCATGGCAGTTTCATGTGTACAATGTACGTGTATATTAGCACGGTCGGAGTTATCATGTCGCGTATGATAAAACCACTTACGGTACAAATGCACGTGTGATATACTTGTATTTCCGATCGAGGGTACAATGCGTCCAGTGACTCGAGACGGGGGAAATTAACGGTATGTCGGTATGCTGCATAGGGTGCAGAGTTCTTAATAAATTTTTAGCACTATAGAACATTTTTTTTCTTATTTTCTTATCGACGAGAAAATTACTAATTATTTTAGTTTAAAAACAACGCGTTTCGCGGTTTCTCAATTACCTTAAGATTTTTGTTAATGTATAGTGAACTAAATTGAAACGTTAATCGAAATTCGAAATTCTTGAAGCAGCAAATTCATGAGCATTGAAAACTACAGGGTGACTAATTAGGTTATGGTATTTCCTTCGCACGTCCAACGGATTTTTATTAAA
>NW_016908520.1:593546-604993 GCF_001483705.2 Eufriesea mexicana | reverse complement strand
ATAATAATCTAAAGGCATCTACTGAAATTATGTATATTTAAGCAGAATAATCGAATTAAATTTATTCCATTCGTATATCTAATTCGTCGGTATTTAGATATTTCGTAATGTTGATTGATACGAAATCAGCTACCTATAATTCCACGTATAGTGGCGACACGCGTTTCGAGGAAGCCAACTTCACGTCTGTCTAATCGATTCGGCAGTCACGATCGATAAACGTAAAGATCTCGTTCGGTAAACACGAGACGCCTCGTACGAATATCAACGAGGCAATATCTTCGGAAATATATAAGCATATTTGTGCGAAATTCGATTTACGGTGATCCAGATTGACTATCCGAGAAACTTTTTTACGCGTGTACATATATCGTGGACATCTCGAACGAGTGAGTCACGGCAGCATCCTGGTAGAAGCAGGTTTCCTCGGAATTTCGTGCCCGTGAAATGAATCACCGGATATAAACGTCAAAAAATATATTTTACACGAATTCGTGCAATCACGTTCTCTCCAAGCGTATTGACATTTACGATCGAGACATAACCTCTTTTCGAAATATCTGTTAACCGCGTAGATATAATTAATTAGATAAATCGTAGGACCCGATATAAACGTAAAATTCGGTATCGAATCTTTCACTTTGATTAAATAAACGTTGAAAACCAGCGAAATGTCCAGACGTCGATCAAGCGTGCAAACATAACCCTATTTAGCAACGGACGAGTCGTGTATTCGACAAGACTCGAAAGATTTTTCGGTCAGGTTAATACGCCGGTGTTCCGTATATGATAATGCGACGAGTTAATTATTTCCTCCCGTTGTTACGTGTCGTCGACCTCCCTGAGAACACTTCGGGTCTGCACTGTCGTCGAATCGTTGCACGAAAGCTTCGGCCTCGATCGACAGCACGAGGTTCCTCGAAGGTGGCACACCGTAAAAGGTAGATGCGGTAGTAAGGACAAGCGGAGGAACAAAACAAGGAGAAAATTAAATAAGCCCAGCTCCTTGAGAGAGATGCAAATACGTGACGAAGGAAACTGCAATTACCGAGTAAGTTCGATGGTTTCTAATTGAATATGAAAAGAACACAGCTCGCGAAGGCTCGTTAAAATCGTTTCTACCTTTGTATAATATCGTGCAATTCTTCAAGGAACACGACTGTGTTCGATTTTATCGAGCGATTCGAATTTTTATGCACAGTTGTAAATGGTACATAGGAACCCATGTGAAGGTTATGTTTTACGCTCGTCGATATATTTCACTCACGTGACGGACGCCATGTTTATCTCGTGTAACGTGCATTTTGTATACAGAGGTGCATATGTACGTAGGAAATATACGTTTTAGAATTCGTGAAAAAAATGAAATTTGGTTTAAAAAGTCAGCGTTTCAAATATATTCATTTAGGGATTTTTTTTTTTAGGGGTTTCATTGTTGGAAGAATAGAATACAAGATGAAGTGAAAGTCTTTTCATTTTAGCCGTAAAAGTCGGGAGATAGAGATGAATAATTATGGTAGACTGATAAAATATGCCACCCTCTACGTGTCCTTCCTTTTACATTAGAATATTCTAACCGCGTTTGCTTCTCCCTTCGCTGTGAATTATTCTCGGGTTCATTTCCACCATACGGCACTACAATGTATAGTTCGATACCTATTGCATCACGTAACCCAGCGTATTCGAATGGTGATTTTATTACCTTCCTATGACTATTATAATTTAAATCACCCGGAATATCTTCAAATTTGATTTTATTTACAGCACACCTTTCTATATACTTATATAGGAATCGTTTAAAAAATATGAATAAAATTTGCTAAAATGATACGGGTAAAATACATATCCTGTAGGTAATTGCAGTACTTACGGTGACCATAAAAAAATGCGAAAGTAGTTGCCAAGCGTTAAATCGAAAAATTCGTCGATGTTTTAACGTGTCCATGTTTCGCGATATCTTATCCCGCCATCGCGTGTTTTTACCCAAATTACCGGTAGAGTCTCGACAAACTGAACACCCGAATGTTGTAGCATCGGATGACAATCGCGCGCGCCATCTATGAATCACGAGTAATCGTTTCTGGCTACATTCTTGTCTAAATACTATGTCTAGAAGCTTCGTCGTTTCCGAGAAGCTGATCCGGGGCCATTGATAATGAATCATTTACAATGCGCGACAGAAACGATATGGAAAACTAACGAATATTGGATCGTCCAATTGATGGAAAAAATGAGACAAACCTTCGTTAGAATATCATCCAAGCGCTACGGAAATTTGATACTGAGAGTATTGCATCGAGTCACGAGTTCGCATGAGAACTGTGCATCAAGCTGTGCCGCTTTCTTGCAAACACGCCCTAATGCAGGAAACCGACTGCAGTGACCGCGTTACGAGTGGGATTACCTATAAATCCAAAGCGTGTATTCACGAAGATTCATTTCCTTTTTAATGCTTCTTTACATTTTTATTAAAAGTAAATTGCCTTTCGTGAAATTTCCGTGTATATAAAAGTTAATCAATTTTTTTTACTTCTCCCTTGCAGTATCGTTTTTAATAGCGTTATTTAAAATCAAGACGTCAAATTACACGGCTTTGTCACTCTTATTTCCCCGTTTCGGGTAATTTCAGTGACGCTGGTCGAATATGACGTGAAAGCATGGAAAAAAAATCTGGTTCCATCCGGTTAGGGCATCATCTCCAATCATCGCGGCGGACCACGTGGCTGCGGTGCGCAGGTGCCGCGGCAGTACAAGCGCTTATGCACCTGCAAACATGCTGCACCTGCATGTCAGCTGCCATGGTCCTATTTCCACAAGGTCGTGCGTCACGTGACTCCTCGTACACCGCCTCGCTAACTATCGCGAAATTTGATAGTTTCTCCCATAATTTCTAACAGTTTTTCTGCTAGCCCTTAGAATGGCTGCGTCACTTCCGGAATAATCATATTGTCCCATTCGAAGTTAAAATGCCCCTAAAGAATTATAAAAAAGTTACAAATTTTAAAAATTATTAACCCTATGACTATTATTAACGGCAGATTTTGAAACGCACCACCCATACCATACGGTAGGGATCCATTTGCAATATGCATTGAGAACGGTGAAACTTTTTGTTAGGTTAGGTTCCTGAAAAATTATTGTATATTCAAATAACAATCAAAACGCTATATTCTACTACATTAAAACAACATTATTTATTTCTTTGTATTTTGTATTAAACTGTTATTGTACAAACTTAAAATTTAACAGCAAAAATGAATTTTGAGCGCCTTTAGGAACCTACAATATCGCAAGCACAGGATTTTTAAGCGCCCATTTCTTAGGCATTCAGAAAATGATCAAAGAATGACGATATTCTCAGTATTGCTCTTCCTTTCTTCGTTAAATTGCGTTTTGGTGGAAAGGAAGTATCGAGGTTTGAAATTCTGAAATCATGAAACCGGTAGACAGAAGTGCCATCTATGCGAGTAGAATTTCGAAGAAACGCGAGTGATTCGTCGAAAGCCGCGAAGGACGCGATGTGGTCTCGAGTTTAATTCCAACCTTCTCTGTTTGCCCGTCGATAAACCGCAACGGGAGAAAAAAAGTGTCGCGGATGTAGGTGATGTACAAAGGATCGGTTAATGAACCGGCGAAAAGGGGCAAACCGCAGTAGTTACATCACAGGCCACCGCGTTTGGGGTTAGCGCTGCATGCGCGATCCCGCAGTCGATTCGTCATCGCAAGGGCACGCTAATTAAATCGAGATTGCGATCAAACAGCTGGAATCTTTCCTTGAAACCTCGTAACACTGATTCCATTGAATTCCGCGAGAATTACGCGATGTAATACGCGCGTTACTTACGCGTTTTAATCAATGTTAACGGCTATGAAATTGAGATGTCTTTGAATACCACGAGCAAATACAGTACGCGACAAAAGCGATAGCGCTGTATGATTTGCAGCGTTCCTCGGGTAACTTCAAAGTGGCGTATCTCGACAGGAAAAAATCGTAGAATTATGAATCAAGATTGATTTTACAGAGGAGGCTTTGTACTTTGTGATACAGTTCGCAGGAACCTTGGTAAAAAATTACTACCTTCGGAATATTTATTCAAATATAGTAAAAATCGATATAGGTCTATTCGATTAAATGATCGAACAAAATTGCGCGAAATAGATTTGAATGAGTATTAAAAAGCCAAATTATTTTTAAACTATAGAATAATAAGAAAATTCTATACTAAGCGAATGATTATAGGCTTTCAATGATATTAAAAAACAAATTTTCTTTAGAATGGAAGTATTTATTAGTTATTATGTCTGGTATAATGAAATTATATATTAATACCTAGTTATACGAAGTTTATGGGTTAATCTGGCAGCGCGTAGGTTGTAGGCAAATTTTAGGATAAAGGAGGGAATTTTGTATGGGACCAAGTTCGTGTTTGATTCAATATTATAGCGGCTTCCTATTAACACCTCAATCGTGTTGGAAATTGACCACTCGTGGCGACAAGGAATCATCGCGTTCGGTATTATCGGACAGCACAACAGGTGGTCAGAGAATTTGCCAGGTTTCCATATCGCGTTCCTTCTAAACGGACCAATGTTAAGTGCTCGCATAAGCTCGGGTGACCGACACCCTAATAAGCTAAGGCAATCGAGCAGAAGAGCATTCGAGTCTAATAATTTGCAATAAAAAAAGAAAAAAATTAATTAAATAAATTAAAAATTTAAATAAAAATACTTTAAACGACGTTGTACATACTGAACGAATTATATACCCATTTGATTAATTTAATTCCTTGCATTCGAAGGACGACTGCAGTCGCCATTTGCCTCGGTACAATACGAATGACGATAATTAATTTTCTCTGTGTAATAATACACGAAATATCGACATATGAGCCGTTCACTGCACGAATCGATTAACTCCACTTTTTGAACAATCTTAAATTTAAGTGTCAAAGCACTTGGTATAGTCGTAACTTTTTATATTTATAATAACTTTCCCTGGTGATTAAGGTTAACACCATTAAACGACAAAAATTTGTTGGCCACTGAATAATAAATAATTTATTTCCGAGGGCACTTTGATTAACTCCGTACTCTAATGTAAATCGTTGCAATAATGCAACTCAAATGCACTGGCGAGCCACGAATGACAACGGTGAATTCTTTAGTGCAGTCTTATCAGAATTTAAGTAAAATTTAGTACAATTTAAATTTATTACTTTCTTCACTTGCCAAATCGATTAACTCTTCCAGTAACATAAAAATGGTAACATTACTAACGATCACCTTTTGCCTATTTTTTCTCATAAATTTGATATACCGTTAGATGAAAGTTACATTTGTATTTATGCATTCTACGATATCTATTTCGATTTCAATTATAAAGGGAATTTTAAAAAACAATATACATTATTTCATTGCGTTTCTCCACTTTTTGTTTTATGGAGTTAATCAATTTGTGCAGTGAACGGCTCATATAACAATTTTATTAATGTGTTTATAATAAATTTGTGTTATTAAAAAATGTCGTCTGTTTTATAGTTAAAAATTTCGATCTGACGGCCATTTTCTTTTCTGTTTCAGGCTCAAGCCCCGAGTTGGGTGTCCCGGATATGACAGTCATCAGCGACATCGATGAAACGGGAATCAATCGAAACCTCCAAGTCCGATATGGGAGGGATCAGATATATGTATCCTTTGATAAAGCTTCGATTAATTACTTATAACTCTTGCATCCATCACCAGGTAATGTTAAAACGTCTATATCTACTCCTCGATAGAATCACCTAATCCATCTTCTTTCCCTGTATATATATTTTTATTATTTTCTATTTGTTTTATATCTTTCTTATTTCTATATTTTTCTGTGTTTCTCATTATACTTAGGTCAGCGTTTCAAATAGGGATTGGTCCCAGCATGATTGCAAAATCCTCCATATGAAATTCCTTGCCTCGTAAACATGCTAGAATCACCTAACCCATCTTCTTTCCCTGTATATATATTTTTCTTGTTTTATATTTTCGTTGGACTATGTTATATATAATCATATATTTACCTACTTTTTAGTTTAATTCCATTTTTTTCGTTTTCCGTATTTCTCATTATACATTAGATCAGCGTTTAAAATAGAGATTGACCCGAGCATGATTACAAAATCCTCCATATGAAATTCCTAGTCTCATAAACATGCTAGACACGTGTGAACCGCCTTGTTTCATTCGTCCAGGAGTTTCGCAAAAAACAGTGAACGGACGTCCGTTCATTTCGTAATTCTCCGTTAGTATGCTTCAGAGTTAGAGTTCTTCGCACATTCTTGCGACTCACTTGGTCCCCAGTTCTTTCCGTTTCTCTCCTTCCTGTGCAGTGCTTCCAACGATAGATTCGAGATACGGAATTTCGAAACATTTTTAATCTCCTATTCAAACAGCATCAAAAGTTAAGTATTGTTCTAAAAATTATTAACGAAATGGTATTTCTTAAGCCTTACCGGTCGCTAGCTTCTTATACTTGATTCTCACTAGATTCTAGTTACTTTCGGTAAATATGCGAAAGATTTCCGTCTTGTCATCTACCACGTGACGCATGACCGCAGCGACAAAATGCTGTTGTCACGTAAGAGGTGACTTATAGATTAAAATCCCATTAGGAGTTCCGAAGTAGCATCAAAAATCATTATTACCTTCGTCAAGATGAAATATCAAATATCAGAAAGAATGTAATACATCGTGTATTTACTCCATTGTTGGCTTTTGATGCTGTATGGATCATTGGTGTCCAACGAGGCTTGAATGTAAGGACTCCAGTAGCTGCCATAGTGTTAAACGTGTTAAACTACGTCCACTACACAATCGGAACTCGGATACTTCTCCAAAATCTTGCAAAGATAGCGCTGGGACAAACATCAAACTTTCTAGAACACCAGAGAACATTGTCAAATTCCTAGGAATAACATCATCCACGGTATCAAACTTCTGAAGCCCACTAGCTCCGCCATCTATACAGCCCCAACTTCTAATATCCCATAACACAGTCACCGAACAAGTTACACCCTTTCTAACTCCTCGATTACATGCACGTACACACACAGATAAACGGTTTGAAGAAAAAGGAACATCTGTATAAGACCTACCCTGAGTGAGTAAAGGAAGAGCAATGGTAGGGAGAAAGGGAATTAAAAGCGGAGAAACCGAGTGTAATAGACTATAAAATAGAAAGAGGTAGCACGATAGAGCATGACTATGGGATAGAGATAGAGAAAACGAAAGGACTGAGCTAGAAACGGGGGTTGAGGGAGAGAACTATACATATGAATTTTGTAGGGGAGGGGCGTTGCTCCCGGGTTGGTTCGTTGCCATGACGACAACCCCAGTCAGCTGGTGAACCACCCCAGGGCCAGACCCATTCATCCTCTGGCTTCGTCGACCCAACGACCGACACCGACACGACCCACTGTCGTTTCTTGTCATGCTTCCATCCACCTCCTACCCGTCTCGGTTACCTCGTGTCACTGATCCTCGGATAGAAGCTGCGAGACAGCCAAATGATCATCCGTCACTCCTATTATAGTTCAATATTCATAGGATCTGCAGAGAAAACATGCACAATGTCGACTCGCCTTGGGGAACAGATATCGGAGAAAGTCCTCTGGTCTGGCAACTTCGCGACGACTCTTTTGTTGATATCGACCTCTTAATTGGATTGGTTTTTCTCTTAATTGGTTTACCCGAGAATCGGACAGAAAACAGCTAATTCGTCGGTTTCTTTGAATGAAGAGTATTATATTCTTCGCGAGGCCTGGGTGGAGGTCTTGGTCTGGGCCGGAAGCTGTGGGTTTTCAGCTTCGTGGATCTAGTTGTATAGCTTTCTTCTTTGTTGGTAGTTGCTAGTAGATCTTTTCATGGCTCGTTATCTTATTTCGTGCCAGACTGTATCGCATAGCTGAATTATCAACTGCTTTTAATGACGATTTCCTGAGTCTGAACTTGTTCAGATAAAATATACCCGTTGATAAGGATATTGCAAACGGAGTCTAGACTTTTTATCTCGGCTCTTCCTGAAATCAAACGTCTCAATTAATTCAAATATTATCTACTATTTTTTATAATAAACTGCGAACTAGCAGAAAAATGTGCCAGTTAATTAAGGAACTGTATTTTACCCGGTAGTTACCCGAGATTCCGAAGGGAGAGGAAATCGATGTTTTAGCGTGGATAGAGGATGATGACTCGGTAACGAAGCCATCGCGGTTCTTCTAACCGAGTGCGACGTAGTAGGTTTTGCTCTTCTCGTTTCGGTCTGGATCAAACACCGGAATTCAAACGCGTGATGCGTTCGCCTCGACGATTTAGGTCGTCGTCGGAGCTCACTCGTTAGTGGACACTTCCTCGTGTGTCACGACGTCGTCGTTGCGTCGTGTGGGACGACGCATCGGCGTAAAATCGCCCACAAGACGAGCTTTGCTAAAGGAAGCCTTCTTTTCCAGCCGAGTTCTTCCTCTTATCATCTCCATTGCAACGTTCTCTCTTCGATGATGCAATTCCTGGTTGTTGTTGTTGAGAAGAGGTCGTTGAACTTTGGTCTTGAATTGACAAGTGGTTCAATTAAAAACAACATGACATCGACTCTTTCCGGAAATATCTGCTTAGATGCAAACCCACATTCTTTATATGTTTCTTTATAGATTCCTGTTTCTAGCCTGAAGCAGTATTCACTCTAGAAATTTTAGATTTTACAAGGATTTTGAATTTTGAAACAATTTGACGTCGACGAGAGAACGATCATATAAATCGTGAATAGCGTGTGCAATTTAATTATTCTGGTTGCGTGGTTCTTTAATGATGCGTTTTGGATAGTGTTGAATTGGCGTGTTCAATTAAGGGAAGTAGGCTCATAGTTTCAGCATGTAGTCACAGATCGCTCAGCCTCCGCAGGAAGTTTAATTATCGGTTGATTGCAGCGAACGAATAAAACCGTGTATCCAATGAGCAAACATCGTGAGCACGTCACGTATCAATCAGTCCACGTATAATTAGTACGACTGACTAATCGCATCCTGCAATTACCATCGTGGATTATTTTAAATTTAACGAGAAAAGGAAAGAAAGAAATCGATACAACACCACGGAATCGTTAAACATTTTCTGGGCTGCGTTGTCTTTAGCTCGATGAAATATAAATAACAGATCAAAACTCTGAGTTCACCGGGTGACTATGGCGACTATCGATTATTTTATAATAGCTTTTAAATGACAGGAGAAACTAGACTTTACGAAATGATTCAACGTTATTCTCTTCCTAATTGTTTAAGCGAATTCTAATAACGATTTGTACCTCAGAAGCTGATGTATAGAAGCTGAATCGAAAGATCAATTACTCTTTCCTTTATCCTTTAATGTGGTTAAATAGTTTTGTAGAATAGGACAATTTTTCTGTACAGATTATGGTAATCGAGCCACGAAAATCACCTGGAATATTCTGTTTATAAAAATGTGATAGATAGTTTTTGATTAAGAAAGTATACAAAAATTCCAAGGGTTTATACCTATTTCCAGCGAGTCTAGTAATTTCCCCTAGGCATCTTTCCATCGATCCAACAATACACCAAAACTCTCTACACGCTGTGAACAGAATCGCCTAGTTAATAGAACTAGCCTAGTGTATCGCGGTTCCTCCCAAAGGGGTCTGAATCGATAGATCGCCGGTTGATTAAATAGCTGCACAGTGAGTCGTCCACCTTTGCGAGCACCGTTTCGATCGGGAGATAGCCTACTACGGCATAGATAAAGTACAGTAGCCTTTAGGATATAGCCAGATCGTAAAATCGGTCAGAAGTTAGAGGTTACATGTCTGAACATCGGGGTAAAAAATTACTAGAAACTTGCCAAATTTTACCCAAGTCTAGATTCCAAAATTTTTTGGTTAGGTCTGATTGGAGTATAGTCTTCTATATAGTCTTCTATATAGGCTTCTATATAGTCTTCTGTCGTGCATCGAAATTTCATATAGGTTAGCAGGAAGTAATAGTAGGTTCCATGATCCAGCAAGCCCCTAAATTGAAGCATCAAATACTTTGTGGCACCGATCCATGTAGCAAGACTCGTATCACGCGTAGTACACCTACGTTCTGCATTAGGGATTAAAGTAACCCTAATATATATACTCTCCGTGATATAACGAGCTGGTAAAATCGATCAGGTTTTTAATCCTTAGGCGTTCCAAAGTTTCTTGTAAAAATAAATTCAATCCCACATAGTATTCGATGATACATTTTTCACCTGTAATTTTATAATCGAGTTACAACAATGTAAAAGCCACTTTCAAATATCAATTTAATTCCGCCATAATATTCTGCAAGTATAGTTTCACCTGTGATTTTATAATTTGACTGCGCAGCTCGGATAATTTCACGTTGACGAAAGCCACTTTCAAAAATTAACTTATTCTCGCCATCAAATTCTGCCGTATATTTTTTCTTACCTGTAATTTTATAATTGAATTACAACGCACGAAATGTAAGCAACAGTCTATACGCTATCACGCTATAGTGTATTTGCATTAACGTCGATATCGAGCGACGAGATTACACGTTATTACCAGGCGAAATAATACGTCAGGGTGGAACGCCGCGAAGCGTTCGCTTTTCGACAAAATGACGGCCCTTGTGCCAAGAATCTTGCTCGGCACCCGCGTTCCTCTTGCTCCGAGCGGAACACCGCAGAAATCGTCGTTTTTGCACGGTGATGTAATCGAGAAATCGTGCGGACGTTGAAGAAACCGTCGGTGTTCCGTCGAATTTCTATGCCAGACAGTCTTTTCCTCATTTCCGTGCTCCTAGACATCGTTCAGCGAGCTTTTTAACCAGTGGCGATTGAAATCGTGCAGCTGGAACAATTTGGTAATGGATTTCTTCGTTTATTACGAATTCTATGGGAATGAAAAGAAATTTGGAAATAATAGGATTCATCTCTTTCTGAGAAATTCCTTTACCTTTGAAACGATTTTAGGTTATGTCTCTTGCGGTATCTGAAAAGAAATAAGGTTAATAGAGATAGAAATTCCAAATCGGAGGATTATTAGACAATCGCAAAGTATCATTTTACATTTTTATCGAGTTATCGAGTTAACATCGGCTGAACAAAATTTATAAAATTTATTCGCCATTCGAAAGTTCAGAAAGCTTGATTTTTAGTTTGAAGTTAATTCTTCAATTAATGAAAGATTCCATTGAATCTGATCTCTTTCCATTTCCTTGCACTCGTTAATTAATCTTCATAGGAAGATATAATGAGTTCACTTTCATAACCTAAAATATTTCCTGTGAAATATCTCAATTCGTTAATAATCGAACTAGTACCTTCGTTAAACGATAATCTAAAAGATTTATCGAGAGCTAACCTGAAAAATAAATTAGAAGGTAAATTGAAGTATATGTTAGTAGCAAGCTAACCTA